>NC_069504.1:132926002-133226002 GCF_027579735.1 Bombina bombina | reverse complement strand
ACTTTAAATTTTAAACTGAACACACTTTATTACTGAATATGTGAAAAAGTATGAAGGAATTGTTCAAAATTCACCAAAATTTCACCACAGTGTCTTAAAGCCTTAAAAGTATTGCACACCAAATTTGAAAGCTTTAACTCTTAAAATAACGGAACCGGAGCCGTTTTTACATTTAACCCCTATACAGTCCCTGGTATCTGCTTTGCTGAGACCCAACCAAGCCCAGAGGGGAATACAATACCAAATGACGCCTTCAATAAGCTTTTTCAGTGGATCTGAGCTCCTCACACATGCATCTGCATGCCTTGCTTTCCAAAAACAACTGCGCATTAGTGGCGCGAAAATGAGGCTCTGCCTATGATTAGAAAAGGCCCCCAGTGAAAAAGGTGTCCAATACAGTGCCTGCCGTTTTTTTAATACAATTCCCAAGATTAAAATAACTCTTCAAAGTTATAATCCATTAAATATGCTTATAAAGTAATCGTTTTAGCCCAGAAAAATGTCTACCAGTCTTTAAAGCCCTTGTGAAGCCCTTTATTCTTATATTTAAACTAAGAAAATGGCTTACCGGATCCCATAGGGAAAATGACAGCTTCCAGCATTACCAAGTCTTGTTAGAAATGTGTCATACCTCAAGCAGCAAAGTCTGCCCACTGTTTCCCCCAACTGAAGTTACTTCATCTCAACAGTCCTGTGTGGAAACAGCCATCGATTTTAGTAACGGTTGCTAAAATCATCTTCCTCTTACAAACAGAAATCTTCATCTCCTTTCTGTTTCAGAGTAAATAGTACATACCAGCACTATTTTAAAATAACAAACTCTTGATTGAAGAATAAAACTACATTTAAACACCAAAAAACTCTAAGCCATCTCCGTGGAGATGTTGCCTGTGCAACGGCAAAGAGAATGACTGGGGAAGGCGGAGCCTAGGAGGGATCATGTGACCAGCTTTGCTGGGCTCTTTGCCATTTCCTGTTGGGGAAGAGAATATCCCACAAGTAAGGATGACGCCGTGGACCAGACACACCTATGTTGGAGAAACTATAAATTATTTAGTAATTTTCTATAGCGTACATAGTAAATAGCAACATGGGAGTAATACATTTATAATACTTCAAACAAATACATTTTATTTCTTACACTAAATAGCCATAAGGACATGAAACCCATTATCTGAATCATGGGAACTCAAATGTGAGGCCTTATGATTTATCGCTATATTGAGCGGGTAATAAAGGCCTCTTAAAAATTATCAGAATCCCCAAAATAGAATAAATTGTTATGAAGTATTTGACATTGGTATGTGAATTAGCTAGCAGCTAGGCAGACACTGGACAATGCGTTCAAAAGATGAGAAATTATGCTTTCAAATACAGTTCTTACAGTTGTCTATGTATTATGGGTGTAACATAGGTGATATCCCACTCCCTGGTGTTATTCCATATGCCTATGGTTATGTCAGTTGAGAATCGTTGCCATAAAAGGCAACTAGTATACAGGAGATTACAAATTATATGGCAATGACTTGTTAACTCAAGGGGCATGAGACCCAACATTTGAAAATGGGCAAGTCCGTCATGTGAAGTGTGAACTTGGAAGACGTGATAACTGTTAACATAGTGAACATCTGCAAATGAAAGGGGTTATGAATCATCATTTAAAAGAAAACATTGTTCTTTTAAATGAGGGTGTTTCATACACCTCTAATTAATCAGAAGGGCAGATAGGGATTCCATAATAGCCCCCTTCGCCACCACTAGAAATGCCCTGGGTTATACTGTGGCAAATGATAACTATTTTAATGGCGGTTAGCTGGAGTCAAGGGGTTCAAGTGTCTTTTCATTTGAAAAACATGTCAAAACAGGGAGAGACATAAGGGCTCCGTAAGAGACCCCTCGCCTTCAGGGTAAACAGCACTAAATATTGCTGCATGTTATCAAGTTATTGCAATTATCATCTACATTTTTCTGGAGTATGTGTCAAAAGTGCAAATTACAAAGCAACATATTAACTGACCATATTGGAGGTTATCACAAAGAAAAACTGGTCCAATGGACACAGGTAACAATCGAGCAAAAAAAAAAAAAGCTAAACATAAAGGGCCAGATTACGAGTGGTGCGTTAACAAGCTAATATTAATATTAAAGGGCCAGTAAACCTAAAAAATAATGTATTATAATTCTGCACATAGTGCAGAATTATATAACATTATATTAGTGCTAGTTTTTTATTACATAATATATCAGGTGATTTTTTATAAAAACAAGAGGGTCTGGTTTTTGCTCAGAGCGCATCGGGCCAGCTGTCTAGTCACAGCCCGGCCCGACCGCGCAATAACATTCAATGCAGCTCGCTCCTGCTGTCAGACAGAGCAGGAGCAAGCTGCATTGAATGTAATGAGGCGGTCGGGCCGGGCTGTGACTAGACAGCTGGCCCGATGCGCTCTGAGGGAAAACCAGACCCGCTCAGTAGAGCACAGAGGGTGGGTCTGGAAAACCCTCTTCTTTTTATAAAAAATCACTGGATATATTATGTAATAAAAAACTAGCACTAATATAATGTTATATAATTCTGCACTATGTGCAGAATTATATAACATTATATTTTAGGTTTACTGGCACTTTAATTATATATATATATATATATATATATATATATATATATATATATATATATATATATATATATGTGTGTGTGTGTGTGTGTGTGCGTACATATGAATTTGTGTGTATATATGTATTTACAGACATTAATACACATATAAACACATAAATACATATGTATACATATATAGGCATATAGAAGTGCATTGGAGACCTTTACAGTCAAGTAGATGAAAATAAGTAAAAATAAATGTATGCAATACTCATATTTAATAAAATGTTATACAGTGTATTTACTGTAAATATTTCACATTCCAATGTTCTGCACATAGCAGAATATGTTCTATGCATTTTTAAATATATATATATATATATATATATATATATATATATATATATATATATATATATTACCTAAATACCATAAGATATATGTAGAAATAAGAATTTATGAGTGAACGGAACATATTCTGCTATCTGAAGAACATCGGAATGTAAACTATTTATATTTTCAAGTCGGGTTAGCGCACTGGTTAGCACGCGAGTAGGGTGTAAGGGTTTTTTCCCACTTTTTTGCTCCATTGAATTATATGTGGGAATACGTATTTGCGCTCATAATTTTCTAAAGTCGGCTTTTTGGGTGCATCAGGTTAGCGCGCAAGCAAAAACTGTTTACTTTTAACTTGAAATGAGAGTGCTACCCAACGTGCGCAAAAAAATTACTTCTAGTTGAGTTAGTGTTTGAGAGGGAGCGTCAAATATCACTCCACTTGTAATCTGGCCCTCTATGTCCAGGCTACTGTATCTTTGTGTTTCCATCCAGTTAGGTTTGTGAAATTTATCTTGTAAAAGAGTTAATCATTTAACACTCTTTTGTATAAAGGAATTAGCATATATTAATGTATTATAATATTGAAATGATTATATTTATTACATAGCAAACACAAAACAATCATTACTTTCTTGTAGAAAGTAAGTAAACAGTCCCTTTCCTCTCCACCTCCTTAAGAAAGGGGGCACAAGTTTTTTGTTTGTTTTTTTGTGTATAAAATTAGAAACTCTTTTTAAATGATAAATGTGTACATTACAAATGTTTTCATTAACTGATTATACAGGTCATTAGATGGTAATTTGTTTGGGCTGATTTTATTAATGGAAACAAATTTATTATTTCACTTTATTTAGCACAGATAGAACGCCAGTTACAAACTGTGCACCCAATCATTCATGTAATTTCTTTTAATATACCACATGCATAACTAGAAACCAAGTATTTTTAGAACAGATGTTCTAGATAATAAGCAACATAAATCTAAGCCTCATCCAAGATAAAGATGCTATATTTTTTTGCATTTTTTTATTTATTTTTTTATTTACCAACCTGGTAAGAAGAATCCCTGTTAAAATGTTTTTCTATGCTTTATCAAATTATATACTGGCAAAGAAATACCAACATATTATCTTTTTAAAAATCACTTCAAATGTCACGGTTCACATACATTTTTATAACTTTTGACACACCACATTAAATTGAGGAAGTTGTGTAACAGACCTTGAAAAAAAAGCTAAACTTCATTTGTCTTTATCTCCAAAAATCACCTTTTATTACACCATCATTTTTAATAAGCAAGCGTGCAACAAGATATAACGCTTATTTTGCGCGTTTATCAGCCATTTAAACTGTCACCTATAAAAATGGACAGACAATATTTTTTTATTATGATAATGAGGATACGGTATATAATTATCTAAGCAAAATCAAAATGGTATTTATATAACCTTTCCCTAATAGTTTATGCAGTTTTAGAACAAGGTCATAATAAATAGTAACTTCAGCCACATCAAGGACTTCCCTTCCAAATCAATCACTGAATAAATGTGAAGCAAACTGCTGTGTATATGCAATGTTAAGTTGCTGAATATGTTGAACAGTCTTTATGAAGATAAATCACTGATGTCCCAAGAATTACAATTGCTTTGCTTCTCGAACACAAGCAACTAAATGTGCCAGTTTTATTCAGTTCATTCAAATATTTTTTTCCTTCTTAAACCAAAACTGATCTGGAATATTATTTAACTAATTTTAAGACATTCAAATAGAAAAGGTTTTATGCTTTCAAGCTGCAACAGTTAAGACCAATAAGAATGCTAATATGTTTGTTGTTCTATAGAATTTTAAACGTAAATCACTATAAATCACATGCTCCACTTATAATTTCCATAAAACATTTAAAAAAAAAAAAAGAAAGAAAATGAAGTGGTCAATCTTTGTCTCATTCTTTAATTTCAAGTGGTGATCTGACATGATGTCATCATGATGGGTGACATGCAATAAAGTCCCCAGAAGCAATTTCATATTGGTTGTGTTGTTGATGGTGGGGGCCTTTTCCTGAGCTCATATACGAGTCATATATTAAGTCTGTGTTCTTAACTTAGATAGAAATCTGACACCTTTCAAATAAGGCACCATCTGTCACTCTAGATTGCAAGTGATCACTTGGGGGGGGGGGGGGGGGCGGTAAGAGAAAAAAAAAAAAAGAGGAAAAAATAGGCTAGCAGCTTTGTCTGAGGTCAAACTAACTATGCCATGCTTTAAACAGTTAGTAAAAAGTCATTGAGTCTATAATCAACGTTTGGATTTTTCTTCCCTAAATGCATAATTTTGCACTTTGCAGTGTTAAACTTTAGATCCCAGTCATTTGTCCAATCCTACAATTTATGTATATCACATCTCTTTTTGTTCACACCCCCCCCCACCTCCGGAATATCTACTCAATTACAATTTTTTGTATTATCTGCAGACATACTTTTCCCTGTAGCCCTTTGATAATATTTCTGATAAATATGTTAAACAAAACAGGTCCCAGAACTGACCCCTGAAGAACACCTTTAGTAACTGCACTCTCTGCTGAATTTAATCCATTTACTAAGATACTCTGTTTTATATCCTTAAAGGGATATGAATAAAAAAAAAATGTTGTGATTCAGAAAGAGTATATCATTTAAAAAAAAAAAAAATCAAATTTACTTCTATTATCAAATTTTCTTTGTTCCCATGATATTCTAGGTTGATGAGATACCAGGTAGGTGTCTGGAGCACAAGATGGCAGAACATAATAGTGCTGCCATCTAGTGTTCTTGCAAATGGATAACATTCTTGCATGTCCCTACTTTTCAACAAAAGATACCAAGAGAAAAGAAGAAACATTGATAATAGAAGTAAATAAGAAAGTTGTTTAAAAATCACGTGCTCTATCTGAATCATGAAATTAAAATGATAAAAAGTTCACAATGTTTGAGTCTAGACCAAGGAGATACAGTTTGTGAATTAGATTGTTGTGTGGGACGGTGTCAAATGCTTTGTTGAAATCTAGATATGTTACATCAACTGCTCCACCCTGTCTAATACTTCTGTTAAATAATCAAAGAAGTAATTTAGATTAGGCTGAACATGATCTCCCTGATTCTTCCTTTTAAGAGACATCCTATTAATTTCCCTACTATTGAAGTTAAACTAACTGGCCTGTAGTTACCAGATTCTACCCTAATACCATTTTTATGAAGTGGTACTACATTCGCTATCATCATCTTCTAGAACAACTCCTGTCAATAGTGACTGACTAAAGAAATCAGTTAATGGGGCAGTTAGCACAGAAGTTTATTTAAAACCCGTGGATGAATATTATCAGGACCCACTGGCTTTTTAACATTTATTTTTGATTATGCTAACAAAATCTCATCCTCTGAAAGAAAAAATAGTACTAAGCTCATTTTCATTTTATGTAGTATCCCTTAATGTAGACATTCTATCTTCACAATCTTTTTTACTGATTGAGAGTAAGCATGTACACTTATTTTTTATTAGTATACTGAAGGGCCAGCACTTTATCATGGTTTAAAGCTGATGTTTTGCCGTGTGTCAGATTCTGGGGGAAACTGTGCATGTTAGGGTTTCAAAATAAAATATATTTTTTTTAAACAAACTAAGCTGTTCAGCAAGGGATGAAGGATATACCACACAATCTTGCACATATAATCTGGGCAACCAGATGGATCAAGATGGCTATCCTTCAATTCATAAATACGAATTTATTTTTCCATAGTGTAAACACTTAGATGGAATATATTCCTTAAAAAGCAATCTTGTCTTAAATTTCATCAGAGATTCATCTTCACAGATGTTCTGGTCAGGGTTATAATTTTCTGAAAACTTTTCAGACAGGTTTTTTTTCGGAGTAGCTTCTTTTAGTCCAATTGTGCGTTTCACAGAGGAAAGCTTTACTGAACTATATCAGGCTGACCCCGCCTAACAGTCCAGCCCCGAAATACTAGGCAATTCTCCTCTGAATTGAGAGAAATGGTAACCCCAGATGATAATTTTAGCTAATTCCCAAAAAGGAAACCTGCACACCACCCAAATGTTTTTTTCCTTCTATCTAACACTAACTCCCAACCCAACCCACCTCCCAATTCCCACTTCCACCCAATAAATTGAACCCTACACACACCCCAAAAAATTAAAACAGTACTGATCACAGAATAAAAAAAACAGCATTGAAAGGTTGTCACTGCAATCCAATGTGCCAATTGGATCCTGGGGGGCTGCCTGAGTTGCCACGCAAGTCAAGGTATTTGTTCATGCCGGGTAAGTATTACGTGGGGGGGGGGGGGGTCCCACAGAAGTTAGGACGTTCCATGCCGTCCTAACATCATTACAACCCAGTGGTTTCAGGGTGGCATGGAACGTCTTAATGCTGCTAACTAGTTAAAAGAAGAAGCCTTGTATTGGACCAGATTTAAAAGAGGTGGGGTCTTATCCTAACCTTCAGTTTCTCAACTACAGTTGTCAGGAGCCACAAGCAGACTAGATATTTAGAATGCATGATGCAAAACACAGGACATGTAACGAAAGAGGTCACACCTTTCTTCACATATCCATAGAATATTAAGAAAACTCAGATGATACATTTTAAATCAGGTATGGTGGTGTGCTTAGGTATCTATGAATTAATTTGCAAAAATAAGTACATTTATCAGGTGACACATATATACCAAACTGTAGTATCAGACAGAAGACTCCACAGAAGCCCAAAAGAGATTTGTTTAAAGTTGTGTAAAATGCAATTAAATACTGTCCAGTTAGTCTTTAACACTCATTTTAAAGGAGAAGAGAGTTGTTAAAAAATATACATCACATAAAACAGAAAATAACATGTAAATTTTTATTTAAAGCACACATTACCCCTTAACGACCACAATGCACCCTGTACGTTGACGGCCATTAATGGTTTTCTTGCCTATAAAAGTGCGGGTATTGCCGCCAGCAGCAGCAACACACTATATTTGCCTCACACCCTCCTGCAGGCATCCGGAGTACAGGGCACAATGCTGTTTTTTTAATAATCCAAACTAAAATAAATTAAATGTAGCAGAAATAGAGAGAGTATGTGGGTTCTTGCACTATATGACAATACACATAGATTCATAAAAATCTAATAAAAATGTAATTTATGCTTATTTAATACATTTCTTTCTTTCATAGTGGTGAGAGTCCATGAGCCATGACATTTGGGATAAAACTCCACTCCACTAGGAAACAGGCAATGAATACCCAACATATCAACAGTTTTAATCTCTTCCACCACCTGATTCCCCTCACTCTGCAGTATAGCCAAGAAAAGAGAAAAAACTTAAATTATGTTTAGCAGATAATTTTCTTTTCTTCTGTACGGGGAGAGTCCACAGCTGCATTCATTACTTTTGGGAAATATAGAACCTGACCACCAGGAGGAGGCAAAGACACCCAGACAAAAGCTTAAAATACCTCCCCCACTTCCCTCATCCCCCAGTCATTCTGCCAAGGGAACAAGGAACAGTAGGAGAAATATCAGGGTGAAAAAGAATTTAAGGCTGCTCACAGAAAAAATACAGGCGGGGAGCTGTGGACTCTGCCCGTACAGAAGAAAGGAAAATTATCTGGTAAGCATAAGTTAAGTTTTTCTTCTTAAAACGGCGAGAGTCCACAGCTGCATTCATTACTTTTGGGAAATCAATACCCAAGCTATAGAGGACACTGAATGCAAACGGGCAGGGACAAAAAAAGGCAGCCCCTTCTAAGGGCACCACAGCCTGCTACGACCCAGACTCCCGACAAAAAACTACTTCAACAGAAGCAGAAAGAACAAAAATGTGAAGAGGACCAAGTAACATCCCAACAATTAGAGCCATAGGGATCCCTTATAGAGACCACTCTGAACAATTGGCTCAACTGAGCACAAAAGCTTCTGAGGAGACAAGAACCCCACAGTCTAGAAGCACACAAAAAATAAACCCTCTCCATGATCAATGGCCAGGGCGACAAACAAACTTCCCACACCACATTCTCCCTAATGAAGAAGAAAGGAAGAACCCAATCAGAGAGTCCAAAAGGACCTCCAGAACAATCCCCCGAAAACTCAAGGACCAACAGAGGGAGAAGCCCCTAGCATAACTCGAAAAGGAGAGGACTACAAGGCTGCAAGAGGACAAAGCCCCTGAGCGAGTACTCTACTGAAGAACAAAGAAAGGAAAAATTTCAGACCACCTCCTACATGGATCCCAAGGAACAAAGTAAAGCCTTAACCAGAACCGAAGTCCTAGAAGGACAAAAAGGTAGAACATAACTACCTTACCACAGACAGCCATCTGGCACATAGAAACTAAACACCTGTAGGTCAGAAACTCCGGGAGCAGAACAGGAACAGAATAGCAAAATCTGAGATGCCAGAAACAAAAGCCGCTGGTTTCCATCAATAGGCAGTCATCCTAAACGTCAAGTCATAACAACTAGTCAACCGAGAAGCTAGCAAACCTGCACCAGGATTATCCTGGAAAGGAACAGGAGAAAAACTCAGAAAGCAGGGTGGCCCAACTCCCCCTTACTAGAAAACGGGGTAAGGGAAGATGACACCCTGACCAAAAATGAAGAACCATCTACCCGCCAAGTAGAGGTTCCATATCAACTGAACCACCTGCAAGGTTGCCCAACCTAAGGAAGGAGTACTCGGGATTCCTGATACGTGGTCGATGCTCAAACATAGCAGTCAGAGTCCCTGACCCCTACTCCGATCAAACTGAACCTTCTCAGAAGCAACTGGCAAGGTCCAAAAAGACAAGGGGAACTAAAAAGTCCCAGCATCGACAAGGCCCAGGGATCAGATATTGAATCTCCCGCCACAATTCCTAAGGAAAAGAGGCACTGATACCCAGTGAGACTAGCTCGGGTTCCAGGATACCTATCCTCATTTCCCTTCAGAAACTCAAAAGGGAAGGTACACTCAGCAAAGAGAGACCCTCAAGCCACTGAAACTCGAGTCAGATGAGGAAAACCACCTCAGGGTAAGCCAACTAGATAGACACAGTAAAACAGATCCTCCCACATAAAAGGAAATCGAAGAAAACCCAGGAAGACTACAGTAGAGAAATTTCCAGAAGAGAGTAAAGGAACCGCCCCAGTAGGAACAAGGAGAATTTCCCAGAACTGGGAAACCAAACCTGCTACTTTACGCTGGACAGATCCAAAGTCTATAAAAATCTGGAACCAAGATTAACAAAAATGCCAAGTCAAAGACAAAGACTAGATTAAAAACCGGACAGCCAGAACCAGGAGCCGGAACAAAAACAAGAAAACTTGCGGAACAACCACAAGTTACCCCAGCTGAAATGAAATTGCACAAGAGTTGATGCAATAACAGCCAAGACCCTGTGGGGACTTGAACCCTGATCTCTTACGTTGTATCCCAGAAACTGTTTACTCACCCTCAAAGGGCTTATAGGATAACCCCACAAAGTCCGAAGACAAGGTAGGACCCAAAAGAGATCAGAACTCAAACCTTAGAAATTAATCCCTGTTTGAGAAAATATGACAATCTCTAAAGATCCAGTCTGGATCAACCCTTCACAGCTCAAGGAATAGACAATTGAACAAGCATGCTAAAACTCCCATCATGCGACGGCAGAAGAGACTGTATAACAATCCCCCAGATCCCCAAGTATATAGGATCAAAAGGAGGTAATACAAGAAAAACGATCCAGAAGAACCGGGTTTCCTCAACCAGATGACAGGAAAACCTTCCCTAAAGGCAAGGGGAAGAGAAAATAAAGCAATCCTCGAAAAGGAGTAGAGAAGCACTGCCTATGGAGATCGGAACCAAAAAGGACAATTCAATCCACAATAGAGTACCAATAGAGGGGGAACAAATTACCCCCTACACAAGGTACTTAAGATCTCCCTGAAGTCATCTGATCCCTCTTGAAAGGGAGAACTCTAGATCCTGTCCAAAGGACCCCAGGAACTACCAATACACTGCCTTAGCAGGATTCCTAATCCCAGCTAACTAAGCTAGCTATGCAGGGACAAGACACTTAGGACTGAGAATGAATCAAACATTGGACGCCTCTTTAAGATTAAATAAGTAGGACCAGCCTCACATCTAGGATTGCAGGGCCTCCTATAGCTTACAGAAACAAGAAACAACGTTTTAACAAGAAGTAAGCAAACTTACTTACACAAACAGGACCAGCCTGTAACCCAGGATACAACGTGTCTGATAGAAACCTCAAAGAACAGAGTAAACTAGTATCCAACCAGGACTAACCTTATGTCCAGGATACAACAGAACTGTTCAAGAGCCAACTGAAAGTTCTAAACCCTAGCAGGGCTAAACTAATAAACAAATGATAGACAAATATGCTCTGAGGCTTAAACATTCTCTCTTAAAAACTCAATCTATCAAGACCATAAAATCGCAAGTACTAAAATCCCAGGAAAGAAAAAGTTTCCATAAAAGGAAAAGTCAACAACTGTCTCAAGCTCTGGAAATAAAAGAATTAAAACACATTCTAACCGGATCAAAAGAAATTAGGCAGCACCCGCAGGTGAACGCCAAGACAGAATGGAAACACTAACAGGGCCAGCCTCTCAAAAACTGCTTCCTCAAGAGCTCAGAACTGGGATTAGATACACAAACAAGACGACCAGGAGTAGGATCATCATCTATCCACTCATCTAGCGCTGTTCGCCATCCGATTCAGAAGACTGAGGATCCGTTGATAAGTCAGAACTGGGATCCTCCAAAGCCTCAAATACATGTCTCAGCAGTACACGCAGGTGTGCCATTCTGAATCTAAAGGCAAGACTCACCTCCGACGGGGCATCTGAAGACCCTGACCCTGAAGGCTGTACCACTGAAGCGTCAGAGGGAACCACTTCCCCAGAAGAAATATCCAATACAATCGGTCCCTCACCTGACGCACCCAGGTTAAGAGGACACGGATGTGCTCTTCGCTTGCAATCAGGAAGATGTAAGAAATGGCAGTGTGAAACCGTTCAGTAACCTCTAGTAAAAATAAACCTCCTTCCGGATTAGGGGTAACAGTATATGGGACAACTGCCTGTGTAGGAACAGAAGAACTTAGGGAATGCACCTCACTGGATACAGAATCCTCAGAGAGCACTCTATTATGGTATATGGAACATAATTGCTTGGGCTGGAAAACCCGGGCCTCCTCACAATTTATGCAGGTAACAGAATTTGTATAAGAGAAATCCTTCTCCAAAAAATCAGAATCCTCCATAACTCCATGACTGATTAAATTATGGATAAAAATAACAGGCACCTCACACCCCCAATGGCTGGGGCACTCACCACCTCCTATGAACCAGAGTGAAGAAAGAAGGCAGCGAAACTCGTCAACACTGATTGCTTATGGAGCTGTTAATATGAGTCTTGATGGTTTTGCAGAAAGACTCTCCCTGCATCTCCAGACTAACTTTCATCCATGCGCTCACTGAGAAGCTGACAGGACTTCTTAAAACTCCAGTCCCATCTTGAAGAGTACTACCCTCCATAAGAGACTACTCCGTAATCTTCTGACACTTCTCTGCCAACCTCCTGTGACAAAAGGCAAAGAATGACTGGGGGATGAGGGGAGTGGGGGAGGGATTTAAGCCGTGGTCTGGGGTGTCTTTGCTTCCTCTTGGTGGCCAGGTTCTGTATTTCCCAAAAGTAATGAATGCAGCTGTGGACTGTCCCTGTTTTAAGAAGAAAACAGAAGAGCAGGAAGAGCAAAGTAGGGTAATGAGGAGCATGCCAGAACCATTGGTTAGAAGCTATAAACCCATGACAGTTAAGATCCAATAATCAAGCTGTGGAGTCCCCTACATTATGAAAGAGGGTGGGACAAAAAACATAAGCATGCACACCATTGACCAGACACCGCAGCCTGGAGAACCTTCCTGTCTGAAGCAACCTCCGAAGAGGCAAAAACATCAAAATGATAAAACTTTGTGAAATTATAGAGAGAAAATCAATTAGCAGTTTTGCAAATCTGTTCAATGAAAGCTTTATTTCGGGAAAACCCAAGAATTGGAAACAGATCTGGTAGAATGAGCCATGACACGAGGTGGTGGGGCTTTTTTTGCCTCCAAGCAAGCCCTACAAATCAGTTGCTTTAACCAAAAAACCAAAGTAACCGCAGAAGCTTTTTTGACCTTTACTCAGACATGAAAAATGAATAAACAAGGAAGAAGACTGTCTATAGTCCATTGGTACATTAAAGCCCTGACCATATCCAAATTATGTAGGAGCCGTTATTAGCATTTTTCTGGAGAAGAACACAATGAAGGAACTACAATCTCCTGATTGATGTTGTAAGAGGAAACAAACTTGGGTAAAAAAAAAATACTAGTGAGTTCTCAACACTACTTTGTCCTGACTAAAAAGTCTCACAAGACAAAGTGGAAAGTTCTGAAACCCTTCTTGCAGATGAGATAGCCAAAAGAAAAGTTTTCCAGGACGAAAGATTGATGTCTACATTATGCATAGGCTCAAAAGAATGGGCTTGCAGAGATCTCAAATTGAGATTAAAATTCGGAGACATAGCTCTAATCATTGGCTGAAATCTAACCAGATAAACAAAGGTTTTATGGTACCGCACTGAAAGAACTGAAATTTTACCCTTCAAAGAACTGCCTATTAAAACCTTATCTAAACCATCATGAAGATATTGCAGTCTTTGGCATTTGAAAAGAATCTCACCAAAAACCATGAGATTCACACTAGGAGAAAAACACTTTCCAAGTATTGTGATAAATCCTTTTGGTAACTGTCTTCCTAGCTTGAATAAGCGTGTTAATGACTGAGTTAGAAAACCCTTGTTGAAGAAGCATTACATGTTCAATCTCCATCCCATCAAATTTTGTGACTTTAAGTCTGGATGGACGAAAGGACAATAAATGAAGAAGTCAAAGGAAACAAATAATCATATGCTCCCTGAAATCCTCTGGGAGGTGCTATAAATTGTAAACAGCAAAGTGTTTATATATATATATACAGAGGAATAAATCATAATTGAGTTAAATATATATATAAAAAAATAGAAAATACACAATGCAGAAGAGCAATGAAAAATGTGAGAGCAATCTGTCTCAAATTACAAAAATGTGGGATATTACCACCAAAACATACATGAAGGCAAAAGTCCAGATATTGTCAGCTTAATGGAGATTCCCCAGGAAACAGGGATATAGACGTGATGAAAATGTGTTCAGTACGCAGCTCTCTAACAGCATACAGAAGAAGGCAATATTTTAGAAAAAAATACAATAGATAGAGGTGCCAATGGTGCAGATCAATGGGGAATCTTGATAACTTCAGACAAGAGGTAAACACAGGGTACTGTTTCTTTGCTTGTCCAAGTTTTTATTGGCACAAATATGAGTTGTGTATTTTACAATTTTAAATAAATTTGTTTTTATTTTACCAACTCTAAGTGTCTAGTATATCTTGGAGCTACGCTACTATCAGGGCACGAATCCCTGACCCTGGTATCCTGCCTATACACCTCTTTGGTGTGTACACCGGGCCTGATGACCCCCTGCATTCTGGAGCTGTATGTTGGACATTAATCAGCTAGCTGGACTGCTGTAGAAATCCAGCCTGTCTCTATGGGCATGATTGATTGCCTTTTCCACAAGTGAGTACCCTGTGTTTACCTCTTGTCTGAAGTTATCAAGATTCCCCATTGATCTGCACCATTGACGCCTCTATCTATTGTGTTTTTTTCTAATGGACGAAAGGACCCTGAGACAGAAGGTCTCTTTGCAACGGAAGTGGCCATGAAGGAGGAGGACATCTGGACTAGATCCGTATACCAGGTCCTTTGTGGCCAAGCTTGAGCAATGAGAATTACTGGAGAGCTCTCCTGTTTGATACAAGTTATGACATCAAGGAAGCAGAACAAGAGGAGGATACATCATGTACATCAGATGAAAAGACCAAGGAATCTATGCAAACCACTTGAGGATCTCCTGATCTGTAACAATATCTTGAGAGCTTGTGATATAGACGGGAAGCCATCATGTCGATCTCTGGTTTCCCCCAACACACCACAATTTGATTGAAGTCGTCTTGATGGAGAACATTTCCCCAAATGAAAAGTATGACGACTGAGAAAATCCGCCTCACAATTGTTGTGAATGGCTGAGATTATGCACTGATTGTGTTCTGCCCAAGAAAGAATGTGAGTAACCTCCTTCACTGCCAGAGAACTATTGATCGCCCCTGATGATATATATAAGCTACTGCTGTGATGCTGTCATGCTGAAATCTCAAGTAGGTTTTTCGCTTGAGAAGAGGTCAACCTCACCTCCTAAGCAGACCAAACCCCTTGCGCCTTCAATCACACCCAGACCACGACCAGCCTGAAAGAGTGGTCCTTGTGCATGGGGATATGCAGGAAAACATCCTTCAGATCTATTGTGGTCATGAAATGACCTCTCTGAACAAATGGTAAGATTATGGAAAGTGTTACCATTTTGAAGGTAGGAACCCTAAGGAATTTGTTCAGAGACTTTAAATATAGGATTAGTGTAATTGTGCCTTCCTTTTTTGGAACTATAAAGAGATTAGAATAGAACCACAGGCCTTGTTCTTCCTTTTGAAATGGGACAATAACATGCATGTGCTCCAAGTCCTGAACACATAGGAGGAAAGCTGATGCTTTCACTGGATTCTTAAAAACATGGGACAGAAGGAGCCTTCTTCAAGGTGGTCTGAGTCGAAAACCAATTCTGAAGCACTCTGAAATTATGCTTAATACCCAGGGGTCCCAAATAGATTTGAACCTGGCCTGCTTAAACAGTTTCAATCTGCATCCAACCAGAAACAACTCTGGCATGGGGGCTACAACTTCATCCAGTTTTAGACTAGGAGGAAGGGGATCTAATCCATCATGAAGAAATTGCAAAATCTTTGGCATTTGAAAAGAATCCCACCAAAAACCATGAGATTCACACTAGGAGAAAAACACTTTCCAAGTATTGTGATAAATCCTTTTGGTAACTGTCTTCCTAGCTTGAATAAGCGTGTTAATGACTGAGTCAGAAAACCCTTGTTGAAGAAGCATTACATGTTCAATCTCCATCCCATCAAATTTTGTGACTTTAAGTCTGGATGGACGAAAGGAACCTGAGACAGAATGTCTCCTTGCAACGGAAGTGGCCACGAAGGAGGAGGACATCTGGACTAGATCCGTATACCAGGTCCTTTGTGGCCAAGCTTGAGCAATGAGAATTACTGGAGAGCTCTCCTGTTTGATACAAGTTATGACATCAAGGAAGCAGAACAAGAGGAGGATACATCATGTACATCAGATGAAAAGACCAAGGAATCTATACAAATGCATCTATGAGAACCACTTGAGGATCTCCTGATCTGTAACAATATCTTGAGAGCTTGTGATTTAGACGGGAAGCCATCATGTCGATCTCTGGTTTCCCCCAACAAACCACAATTTGATTGAAGTCATCTTGATGGAGAACATTTCCCCAAATGAAAAGTATGACGACTGAGAAAATCTGCCTCACAATTGTTGTAAATGACTGAGATTATGCACTGATTGTGTTCTGCCCAAGAAAGAATGTGAGTAACCTCCTCCACTGCCAGAGAACTATTGATTCCCCCTGATGATATATATAAGCTACTGCTGTGATGTTGTCATGCTGAAATCTCAAGTAGGTTTTTCACTTGAGAATAGGTCAACCTCACCTCCTAAGCCGACCAAACCCCTTGCGCCTTCAATCACACCCAGACCACGACCAGCCTGAAAGAGTGGTCCTTGTGAATGGGGATATGCAGGAAAACATCCTTCAGATCTATTGTGGTCATGAAATGACCTCTTTGAACCAATGGTAAGATTGTGGAAAGTGTTACCATTTTGAAGGTAGGAACCCTAAGGAATTTGTTCAGAGACTTTAAATATAGGATTGGTGTAATTGTGCCTTCCTTTTTTGGAACTATAAAGAGATTGGAATAGAACCACAGGCCTTGTTCTTCCTTTTGAAATGGGACAATAACATGCATGTGCACCAAGTCCTGAACACATAGGAGGAAAGCTGATGCTTTCACTGGATTCTTAAAAACATGGGACAGAAGGAGCCTTCTTCAAGGTGGTCTGAGTCGAAAACCATTTCTGAAGCACTCTGAAATTATGCTTAATACCCAGGGGTCCCGAATAGATTTGAACCAGGCCTGCTAAAACAGTCTCAATCTGCATCCAACCAGAAACGACTCTGGCATGGGGGCTGCAACTTCATCCAGTTTTAGACTAGGAGGAAGGGGATTTCATAAACTGCTTTGATTTGTTCCAGAAACCTTTTGGCTTCCAGGATGATTAGAAGAGTATGAGTTTTGAATAAAAGTAGACAAGGGCTTCTGGTTCCTTGACTGACGAAAGGAATGAAAAAGTCCCCCAATTGGCCAAAACTTCAATATAGTAATCTTTATTAAAAAAATAAAAATGGTAGCAAAGAGCAGTTGCAAGGGGCTACAAGTGGCGGCTGAGGGGTGTTAGAAAAAAAAAATGGCACTGAAAAGTGCTTTTGCATAGCGTTCTATGGGAACTGTGTGTTCTCTGTAAATATATATGTACACACTACTTCAAAAGATAGAGTTCTATAAAAATACATTAGAACCAAAGAAGGACAAGGCTGCACTGGATATCACATTAAACCAGGTCTGCCTTCACTAAATATTCATAAGTATTCTATACCAGATAAATGGTGAAACAGATGATAGTACATCACAATGTAATATATATTCATACAACCCCGCTACATGCTAGCATATTACTAGGCTGGCCAGCTGACAGTCCGTAATGGAATCTGGGCACATAGTGTTAAAACACGCTCCGGTAATTATTAAAGTGCCATCCCTTTACTCTCCTGCAATCCGGGCACTGAAGTGTTAATACACGCTCCGGTAACAGGATGTAAGTCTGGTCTTCTATATATTAAACAGGACTGATGAGAAACTTCCAGCTGAACATTGTGGGGGCATCTACCATTTGCAAGACTTAGTACCGCACGGCTTACCTTCACTTTTACTGATTCATGGGGCAGGTGCATATGGCTACAAATTACCTCTGTGATCCTGTGAAGCCAGTGCTGAAGCGGGTCTTCACTTGCTTACACACGGTAGAGATAAATACTGTGAGCAGGTACAATCAGAGCAGCTTCACCATGTTACCGTTCTCCATGCTGCAAGTTACAATCCTTTCTGGGTTAGACTAGAGGCTTCATCAGATGTATGATGTTACCACTACCAGTGGTGTTTAAATACCAATTCTGTTACAATGTTAAGTGTCCCTTTTTGCAAAATCTTAAAGGGACATAACGCCATTCCATAAAACTTTATCTGGTAAATCATGTTATACATATACATACACAATAAAGCACTTAAGAGGCGACACCTGTTAATGGCCTAACTATTTACAAGTAATGGTGTAAGCATAATAATACCATAAACACTTTAAAATAAATGCATATATGAGGCATCTACATACATCATGCCACATAACACATATTCAAAAAATCTTGAATGTATACTTTACATTACAATTCATGTTTAAATAAAGATTCACAAAAAGCAGGCATATTTCATTTTTTCATTAAGACCAATGGGGGACAATGTGTTAAGTCTGTACATCCAGCGTGACTCATGCTGGAGTAATATTTGATCAATATTGCCCCCTCTCCTTTTTGGCCTCACATGTTCAATTCCTAGCACTTTTAATTGTGTAGAGTCAGAGTTATGGAGCATTTAGAAATGTCTAGCCACAGGACTATTCTGATCATTGTCCTTAATACTATCCCTATGCTCCATAACTCTGTCTTTCAATTCATGGGTCATTTTTCCAATGTAATATTTGGGACACGAACAGTGTAACAGGTAGATCACATTCTTTGCATTACATACAATCCTTTCATTAATATAATAGACTTTATCTGATGTCTCTGTGCAAAAATTAGATACATTAGATACATTTATGTGTTAATATATGTATATACACATATTGGTGCCTTTACATAGCGTTCTATGGGAACTGTGTGTTCTCTGTAAATATATATGTATATGAACATATACATATACATTTATGTGTTAATATATGTATATACACATATTGATGTATATATATATATATATATATATATATATATATATATATATATATATATATATATATGTATCTAGGAAGATGGGAACATGAAAAAATACTGGATATAACCACTGAGTATGACCAAATGATCCTATTATGGGTCTGTTTCATCGATGATGTCCTCCTATTATGGGAGGGCACATCAGATGAATTGGTCAGATTTATGGAAGAGCTGAACATTAATGATTGGAACCTCAAATTCACGTATGAATGGAGTTTGGAGTCCTTATCCTTCTTGGACTTAAAAATTACCAAAAGCGATAACAGACTAATAACAGAAACAGACAGGAAAAGCACGTCAGCAAATACACTCCTTGAAGCCTCTTCTCATCACCCTCAACATCAAATCAACTCTATCCCTATTGGCCAGTATTTGAGGCAAAAAAGAAATTGCTCTACTGAGGAATCTTTCAAAAAATATGCAGATGATCTCAAATTGAGATTCAAAGCTAGGGGATATAAGAATAAAATTATTAAAAAAGGTTATCATAGAGCAAGAGACATTACACGTGACAAAATACTGTATGACAATGTGGAGAAAAAAACTAATACCACAGTAAGATTCATTAGTACATTTAATTCAGAATGGAGTGAACTTAGAAAAATTCTGAATAAACACTGGGATATTTTGATTGTTGATCCAGATATTCGCAAAATTGTTGGGGATTTTCCCCTGATGACAGCTAGACGAGCACCCTCAGTTCAAGATAAATTAGTCCATAGCCACTTTAAGGGTAAAAATAATTGGCTAGATAGACAACAGAAAAAGGATGGGTGTTACAAATGCGGTAAATGTAAAATGTGCAAACATATTAATAAGGGACAGATTTTAATTGACAGTAGGGGTTACCCACATAAAGTCAAGGGCCATATTACTTGCCGCAGTCTATGCTGCCTTTTGCTCTTGCCCGAGATTTTACGTGGGCAAAACCTATCGTGGATTTAGAGAACGTATGAAGGAGCACAGGAGGGACATATTGAATGAAAAAATCAAAGATAGTGGTGTTGCAAGTCACTTCTCTGACATGCACCAAAGTAGTGTTCATGACCTGAAATTCATGGGCCTCGAACTAATAGACATTAGTGAGAGGGGTGGTGATTGGGACAACATGTTGTTGAAATCTGAATGTAAATGGATATACAACCTACACTCTATGCAACCAAATGGCCTTAATGAAGAATTCAATTTTGCTCCATTTCTTAGCAATTAATATTGCAAGTGACCATGGTCATATATCCTTCTTATTCAAATAGACTATCCTACCATAGAGAGAAATTCTCTGAATATTCTGGATTATCAGAAATGGGATGCATATACCTTTAAGTATTTGATATTATATATTTTATAGAATCTCTCTCTATCAGGCCCATTTATCAAGCTCCGTATTGCTCTCCGCATTTAGCGAGGTCTTGCGGACCTGATCCGCAGTGTCAGATCAGGTCCGCAAGCCCTTTGATAAATGGGCCCCTATAACTCAGATATTGGTTTGGAAAATATGGATTTATCTGTATATATTCTTCAAAGTTGTCCTAGTTATCCTATCCGCCTTAGGTTATTCTTGTCATCCATGATGCTAACATTGATGGTATATATACCTTTAAGATATCATTATTTTACCTCTATTAGGCATTTAACATTTAATTTAGATTTAGTAATTAAATGCTATGGATCTGTTTATTGTGTAAATAGCGTATTCATCTATAGTTCTATAGCTGAATTACTATGTTTTGCTTTTTGCCTAGAGAGTTAATATTATTATATATATACTTGTAATTGTAGTTGATCATTCTAAAAGTTATTTGTAACATATATTGTTTTACTTATATTACTATTATATTTTATGCCACATCACGGTTGCCAAATTAAATTTAGTGGTTATATGGTTTATTATATTAGACCAATGCAGCAACTCCTTATGTGTTAAAATTATGTGCAAATTATATTTGTTTTATTTCACCTGTGGGTCTATGTTAAATAGCAGCTGCAATCCTATACTGGATATTCATTCAGCTTGAGAAAGCCCTTGTCTATGTAGGGTGAAACACGTGTAGCACAACAGTTTACTCGGCTTGCTGCCGACTTCCATGCTGTTTGGAATTACAGCATATGTTTTGTGAATATAGAAGTTACCGATGACCGGACCTTTTCTGTATTGGAGGAAGTGATCCATGGATGCTGTGGTGAGCAATGGTTGTCTGTAATTAACACAGGGGTGAAGAACCGGATTTCAGGTAAATAAGCTGTATGATGTGGCTTAGCGCTTTATGGTTCAGCGCATACCTGTGAGGAATCAACGCTCTCTAATCCCTGCAGAGTGATACACTCGGCCCCTCTGGCAATAGTTCAGCTTGCTCGTGATTCTGAGTGAGTGGTGGGGACTTTTATTCAGGGACTTTGTATATATCTAATAGCCCCGGTATTGTTATATGACGCCACTTGAATTGCTCTATACCACCCACACTGCACCGTATGACCGGCAAAAGAACAGACTTACAAGAGGAGATTTATTGTTACATCAGTTCATGGCATACTAATACAGCTTAAGCGCAACTAACTCTACAGCTTTGATATTGCTTCAGTGGAATTATTTATCAATATATCTGACTATTGTGCTTTTGTCAGTGGACGCACTGCTGCTAGCTTTATTAATAAGAGCTCTTGTTTCTGTGTGTGGGGTAACGAATGCATAGCATGCTTATTATTAGCTGATGAATTGTATCAAGCGTTTTGTTATATTGCACATATTTTATTGTTTATGACTCATTATATTTTTCTTCTTTAATAAATTAGTTGCATCTTGACAACCGTGTGTGAGTCTAGCTTTAAGCGATTCACAGATTCATTGTTTCAATTTTATTTTTGAGACTTAATGTGTAGTGCTGGAAAAGGTTTACTTTTTGTCTTTTTCTAATCAATATATATATATATATATATATACAGTGTAAATCAGTGTCTATTAAACTTGGAAATGTTGTAAAGGTAGTAACATACACTGAAACACACACACACTCACACATAAGGATTCACATATAGACATTCTAGCAAACACGCAAAGAAACTCAGACACAGACACCCAAACAGACACTTAGCACTTGTTTACATTGACCTGACAAGTAATGAGGTAAACTACAGTTTTGTAAAAAAGGAGATTTAGAAAACAAAATATGGAGTTCTGATTATCTTTTTGTAAAGGAAGATGCCAACTAAATGATGACAACAGCATGCAGTGGCTGAAAGGAAGGGCCCTGAACTGCCTAAACAATAATTTAAAGGTTAAATGGTAGATTGGTGACTTCCGGAAAGGTATCATTAGTCTCAAAGTCTGTAGAAAGATGTGAATAATCAATAGTAAGGTCAAAATGTCCTAAAGAGGAACAGTCAATGGACACACACACAAACTCAAACTTGCACATACACCCAAGGAAACACCAACAGAGACAGCCTCAGAAAACACAGAAAGACATACACACACACACAGAGAGACACCCACAGAAAACACAGAAAGACATACATACACACCCTCACTGAGACATCCAAAGAAAACACACACAGACATACACACACCCTCACAGAGACACCTACAGAAAATACACACCCTCACGGAGACATCCACAGAAAACAAAGACATACATACACACACACACACACACACCCTCACAGAGACATCCACAGAAAACACAGACATACACACCCACCCTCACAGAGGCATCAAGAGAAAATACACAAAGAAAAACACACGCCCACCCTCACAGAGACACCCATAGAAAAAGCTCAAAGACATATGCACACACCCTCACAGACATCCACAGAAAATGCACAACGACATACACACCCACCCTCACAGAGATACCAACAGAAAAAAAATACATACACAATCATAGAGACACAAACCAAAGCACAAAGACATAAACACAGACACCGACAGAAACACTCACAGGAGGAAACATTTATGCACCTTGCATCCCCTAAATCAACAGTGTGTGACATGCATGATAAAAAAAATGCAGAAATTAAGAGATCACTTTTTAAAGAATCATATTTGTAAATGTGCAAACAAAAATAATTCTGTGAATTCAAAATTGTACATTAATGATCTGGGTAGATGGCTAGATGAAGATAAGTATTTTTAAAAGGTTGACATATGTTTGTTTGATATTTTCCCCATTTTCCCCAACCAAGAGCACCACTTCAAATATAGTTTACAAATGTTCCCATCTGTCAGCTGTACTTGTGGATTTTGAAAATGCTGTACTCTATACGGTCTTGGTGGAACCATAAGCTGTGGTACTCATATCATTAGACCTGGTTAAATTCAGGATTTAAGCTTGTTGGTATGCATTTCAAAATTAAGTCAGCTGTAGAGTAAACTGAACAGTTTTAAGTTAACCTGTCTCATTTCCAACAGTGAGCAATCTTAGTCTGAGAGTATAACAAGTTATGCAGATGTAAAAATCTTAGATAAAATGCCTCCTTGTATCTGGAAAGTCCTTGCATAAAGGGGCAGTAATCTGGAATGTAATATATATCATTTGTGTATTGAGGAGGAAAAATTTCTGCATGGTTTTAAATATAGAATTTCTACAGCATTGTCAAATAATCATAAATACACTGCTGCTAAAAATGTGTTTTTATGGAACCCTGGCCCAACCATACAACTACTACCATACTGAAGTTACAATCTTAAATTGCACAAAGAAATCAAAAACATTTGCTAAGTAATTCCTACCTCATCTGCAAATGAAAGTGATCAGCCATCTGAATCAGGCACACACTCTACAAACAAAGTGCCAAGTCTGTCTCACACTGTGCATAGTGGTTTAGTGCACACTCAGAAATCCTCTGAAATGCTAATACTTTACTCCTTGTAATAACATTTCCCATGCTCAATTAGCACTCTGCTGTAGTACCCACTGGTGGCTGCCCAAATTTTTTTTTATTTTTTTTTAAGTTCTTGCCTCATGGGGCCCCCCTAGCCCATTGGGCCCCTGACAGGAGTCTCCCCTGTCACCCCCTGATGGCGGCCCTGGTGTATATATATAGTGCACTCTCACAAACAGGTATTCTCACCCTTACATACAAAGCTCTCACCAACGCCGCTCCCCTCTACCTATCCTCTCTAATACACAAGTATACCCCAGCCCATCCACTAAGATCCAACAATGACCTGCTCCTTGAATCCGCAACTATCACCTCCTCTCATGCTAGACTGAAGGACTTCTGTCGTACAGCACCTACCCTCTGGAACACTCTCCCTTGTGCTGTCAGGCTTTGCCCTAATCTGTCTTTCTTTAAATGTTCCCTGAAGACTTTTCTGTTCAGGGAAGCCTACCACCCAACTCAATAATAAATTAATTACACTTACCTAACATTTCCCTCATCTAACTCTGTATTAACATCTTTCCCAATCTTGCAGTCCTCACCTCCTGTTTCTCAACCTACTACCCTTCTAGATTGTAAGTTCCCACAGGAATAGGGCCCTAAATCCATCCTGTATGTGTTTGTAAATTTTTTCCTGTCTCTTACAAGTTTTGTATTGTTTTATTTAAATGAATTGTATCCATGGACAGCGCTGCGGAATATGTTGGCGCTTCATAAATAAAGTATAATAATAATAATAATTCTCGTGCCAGGGTGCTGAATACAGGGTTGGATATAGGAGATAGAAGACAGCACTCACTGGTCTTGATGAGACAGCACTCACGGATCTGATGAAGGGGAGCTGTCCCGGAAACGTCACTTAAATAAAAAGCAGTTTGTTTGCTACATTCAAGGCCAGCGAGTGCTGTCTTCTATCATATATATATATATATATATTTTTTTTTTTTTTAAATTGATGCCCATCGCGGCGCAACTTACCCCCTTTGCTGACCTGGTTCTAATGGCGTGTTTGACAGCATGAGAAAGAGGCTTCCATTGCACCTCACTTGTAATACCAGCACACATTTGCATGCGCTGGTATTACTCAGTTAAGCGCAAATATCGCTTTCTCGTAAGCAATATTTTGCGTTCAACTCGTAATCTGGCCCCAAGTCTTTAGACTGCACAGCTATAAAGGCAATAAAATAAAGTAATACCCACACTGCCTAAAATACTAAATATAAATAATCGATTTAAAGTGCTGTGCTGACCAAAGTGGTTATAAATAAAAATAGCCTACACTGTGCATTTCTCATGTCCCACAGCAGGATACCCACATAAGCTGCAGCGTGTGCCCATTCATTAAAAAATCCCTTGGCTCTGCTGTACCATGAATAGTACCTAAGAAGCTAAGAAGCATGAATATAGTAGGTACCCTATGTGCACTCACACTACTGATCTTACCTCACATCTTGTGTCCAGTAGTAAAGCTCTATCCTAGATAGGTAAAATTTAACTTAGGATCTAGTCCAGGATGTATGCCGGTGCGAGCAACATGAGGAGAAAGACCAGCCCCAGCTATCTCTGTAGCAGGCTAGTGAAAAACTCCCACAGAAGAATTACATTTACTGCCCATAGTACTCCTATACACCACTCTGCCCTATCCTTAGTCCTCTGAGGGGATAACGGGCATTACAGCATTTTGAGTACTCCTTTCAATACAGAAGTATCAGCAATGCACTCTTCACCTGTGCTCCTGTGAAGGCAACATTTCAGAATGATGGGAATCATGATGTGGCAAGGATTAAAGCTCTTGATATGTTGGGTAATCTTTGCCTGCCTCCTGGTCAAGTAGAGTTTAACCCCTTAGTGACCAGACTATTTTTCAATTTTCTTACCGTTAGCGACCATGACTATTTTTACATTTCTGCGGTGTTTGTGTTTAGCTGTAATTTTCCTCTTACTCATTAAATGGACTTTCTAAAGATACCATTATTTTCATCATCCTATTATATAAAAGGCCAAGTGTGTTTGTCCGAAGCTGTCATGCGCAGTAGAGACAGCACGAGGACAAACACACCTGGCCTTTGAGTCCTACTACCTAGCTGATCTGCGGCAGAAGTGGGCGTGGCCTAACGTGTGGCCGACGTGAAGGGGCCTGGCCGGGCGTGAATGGCCATGAAGGGGGTGTGGCCAGGCGCGGTCGCGAGATAGAGAGGGGAGGGAGATAGAGAGGAGGAGAGAGAGAGGAAGGGAGAGAGGAGAGGGGGGGGGAGAGGGGGGAGAGAGCTCAAAAGAGAGGGGGAGAGAGAGAGCAAAAGAGATGGGGAGAGAGCACAAAGAGAGGGGGAGAGAGAGAGCACAAAAGAGAGGGGGAGAGAGAGAGAGCAAAAGAGGGGGGAGAGAGAGCACAAAAGAGAGGGGTGGAGAGAGAGAGCAAAAGAGGGGGGAGAGAGAGCACAAAAGAGAGGGGGGAGAGAGAGCACAAAAGAGAGGGGGGAGAGAGAGAGCACAAAAGAGAGGGGGGAGAGAGAGAGAAAAAGAGAGGGGGGAGAGAGCGCAAAAACATAATTTATGTAAGAACTTACCTGAAAAATTAATTTCTTTCATATTAGCAAGAGTCCATGAGCTAGTGACGTATGGGATATACATTCCTACCAGGAGGGGCAAAGTTTCCCAAACCTTAAAATGCCTATAAATACACCCCTCACCACACCCACAATTCAGTTTAACGAATAGCCAAGAAGTGGGGTGATAAGAAAGGAGCGAAAGCATCAAAAAATAAGGAATTGGAATAATTGTGCTTTATACAAAAAAATCATAACCACCACAAAAAAAGGGTGGGCCTCATGGACTCTTGCTAATATGAAAGAAATTAATTTATCAGGTAAGTTCTTACATAAATTATGCTTTCTTTCATGTAATTAGCAAGAGTCCATGAGCTAGTGACGTATGGGATAGCAGATACCCAAGATGTGGAACTTCCACGCAAGAGTCACTAGAGAGGGAGGGATAAAATAAAGACAGCCAATTCCGCTGAAAAATTAATCCACTACCCAAATCATAAAAGTTTCAATTTTTATAATGAAAAAAACTGAAATTATAAGCAGAAGAATCAAACTGAAACAGCTGCCTGAAGTACCATTCTACCAAAACTGCTTCTAAAGAAGAGAAAACATCAAAATGGTAGAACATAGTAAAAGTATGCAAAGAAGACCAAGTCATTGCTTTGCAAATCTGATCAACAGAAGCTTTATTCTTAAAAAGCCCAGGAAGTAGAAACTAAAAAAGGTGACCCTTGTGTGAGGAATCAAGAGCTTTTGAAAAAAAGATCCTCTAACTATGTCCTGGAAGAACAAAGTGAATCATATGAGATTCCGCATCCTCAGAAAATATTCTGAATGAAAACAGAAAAATGAAAATATGCATTTATTGTATCTAATGAAAACAAATAATGCTATCACTGACCAAAAAAAGGCAGAATAGTTTGAATAAAACTCCAAAACCCAGTTCCTAAAAATGGAACTGGAAGAAATACCCCAGAAGATTCCAGGTCTGAGCAGCGCTTGAACCCCACGGGTGAACAGCCATGCTTCAACAGTACCCAAAATATATAGGACCGAAACACACTTAAAGAAAGTGTTAGCCTTACTGGAATAGCTGGAATATAATAGAGAAAAAAGACTTCTCACAGACGGTTTATTCTGAACTTATTCTGTACCCAAAATCAAAGAAATCTGGACCGAATAGAACCAAATAAATTTAAAAAAAGTCTTAACCTGCCCCTTACCAGCCGAGCTGGAATACGGCACGTACATCGCAATTTTAGGGAGCTGATTTTGAACTGAAAAATTTCCAATTAAAAACATGTTACTTGGGAAAGAATTCAGGAATTCATTCCTTAATAAGAACAACCAAACTAATATAAGCTTAAAGTTTTAGGAACTGGAAAAAAACCTCTGAAAACACAGAAGAATAAATAAGCAGAAATAAAATGTTAGCTAGTCTTGAAAAAGAACTAGTTACCTTAATATCCAAAATAATCAACACCTTTTCAACAAAGAACAAATGTACTTTAATAAAAAAATAAAAAAGTAAATTTGTTAGTGTCAATATCTGATGAAGAAAATTCTGAATGAGAAAAAAACATCATCAGAGAAGGATAAATTAGTATGTTGTTGGTCATTTGAAACTTCAATAATTAAAAAATAAATTTGAAAAAGACCTAAAAATGTTATTAGAAGGCATGATGTCAGACAAAGCCTTTAAAAAAGAATCAGAAAAATATTCTTATAAATCTTCTAAGTATTTCTTGTACATAAGATGTAAAAAGAATAGCAATATATAAAGCATAAATACTAATGGATTCTGCATATAAAAGTTTAACATGAAACTTATAACAAACCATAGCTAAAGATAAACATTCATAACATTGAAAATAAATTAACTTAGCTTTGGTAGGACTGAACTCAGTCAACGGAATCCCTTAGTACGTTTTGAAACAGTAACAGTGAAATCTTGCAATATGTAATAGAAAAAAAAAAATAGAAATTTTTTTTTAAAGCAAAATTATCAAATTCCTTAAATGACAGTTTCAGGAATGGGAAATAATGCAAAATAATAAGCTTCTAGAAACCAGAAGCCATAAAAAAGTGAGGTTTAAATAATGTGAGGAAAAAAGTGGAACAAAAAAGATGCCCACATTTTTTGGCGCCAATACAACGCCCATACAAAAATGTCTGAATACGCATGCATCAAAAAATAAATGACGTTAACAGAATACAACTTCCGGTGTCAACTACGGCGCCGGAAATGACAAATTTTTGCGCCAAAAAAGTCTTTTTCAAGGTAAAGAAAAAATAATTTGAAATGCATTATCCCAAATAATGAAACAGACAGTCTGAATTTTTAAAGGAATACTGATTATCCTGAATCAAGGCAAATATAAGTTTATAGACATATATTTAGAACTTTACATATAAAGTGCCCAACCATAGCTTAGAGTGTCACAAAAAAAAACATAATTTATGCTTACCTGATAAATTTATTTCTCTTGTAGTGTAGTCAGTCCACGGGTCATCCATTACTTAAGGAATATATCTCTTCCTAACAGGAAGCTGCAAGAGGATCACCCAGCAGAGCTTGCTACATAGCTCCTCCCCTCACATGTCATATTCAGTCATTCGACCAAAGCAAACGAGAAAGGAGAAACCATAGGGTGCAGTGGTGACTGGAGTTTAATTAAAATTTAGGTCTGCCTTAAAGACAGGGCGGGCCGTGGACTGACTACACTACAAGAGAAATAAATTTATCAGGTAAGCATAAATTATGTTTTCTCTTGTTAAGTGTAGTCAGTCCACGGGTCATCCATTACTTATGGAATACCAATACCAAAGCTAAAGTACACGGATGAAGGGAGGGACAAGGCAGGAACATTAAACAGAAGGAACCACTGCCTGAAGTACCTTTCTCCCAAAAATAGCCTCCGAAGAAGCAAAAGTGTCAAATTTGTAACATTTTGAAAAGGTGTGAAGCGAAGACCAAGTCGCAGCCTTGCAAATCTGTTCAACAGAGGCCTCATTTTTAAAGGCCCAGGTGGAAGCCACAGCTCTAGTAGAATGAGCTGTAATCCTTTCAGGAGGCTGCTGTCCAGCAGTCTCATAGGCTAAACGTATTATGCTACGAAGCCAAAAAGAGAGAGAGGTAGCCGAAGCCTTTTGACATCTTCTCTGTCCAGAGTAAACGACAAACAGGGAAGAAGTTTGACGAAAATCTTTAGTTGCCTGCAAATAGAACTTCAGGGCACGGACTACGTCCAAATTATGCAAAAGTCGTTCCTTCTTTGAAGAAGGGTTAGGACACAGTGATGGAACAACAATCTCTTGATTGATATTCCTGTTAGTAACTACCTTAGGTAAGAACCCAGGTTTAGTACGCAGAACTACCTTGTCTGAATGAAAAATCAGATAAGGAGAATCACAATGTAAGGCAGATAACTCAGAGACTCTTCGAGCCGAGGAAATAGCCATCAAAAACAAAACCTTCCAGGATAACAGCTTGATATCAATGGAATGAAGGGGTTCAAATGGAACGCCTTGAAGAACATTAAGTTTAAGCTCCACGGCGGAGCAACAGTCTTAAACACAGGCTTAATCCTAGTTAAAGCCTGACAAAAAACCTGAACGTCTGGAACTTCAGCCAGACGTTTGTGTAGAATAGACAGAGCAGAAATCTGTCCCTTTAACGAACTAGCAGTTAAGCCCTTTTCTAAACCCTCTTGTAGAAAGGACAATATCCTAGGAATCCTAACCTTACTCCATGAGTAACTCTTGGATTCGCACCAATATAAATATTTACGCCATATCTTATGGTAAATTTTTCTGGTAACAGGCTTCCTAGCCTGTATTAAGGTATCAATAACCGACTCCGAGAAGCCACGCTTTGATAGAATCAAGCGTTCAATCTCCATGCAGTCAGCCTCAGAGAAATTAGATTTGGATGTTTGAAAGGACCCTGAATTAGAAGGTCCTGTCTCAGAGGTAGAGACCACGGTGGACAGGACGACATGTCCACTAGGTCTGCATACCAGGTCCTGCGTGGCCACGCAGGCGCTATCAGAATCACCGAAGCTCTCTCCTGTTTGATCTTGGCAATCAAACGAGGAAGCATCGGGAATGGTGGAAACACATAAGCCATGTTGAAGACCCAAGGGGCTGTTAGAGCATTTATCAGCACCGCTCCCGGGTCCCTGGACCTGGATCCGTAACAAGGAAGCTTGGCGTTCTGGCGAGACGCCATGAGATCCAGATCTGGTTTGCCCCAACGAAGAATCAGTTGAGCAAAGACCTCCGGATGAAGTTCCCACTCCCCCGGATGAAAAGTCTGGCGACTTAGAAAATCCACCTCCCAGTTCTCTACGCCTGGGATGTAAATCGCTGACAGGTGGCAAGAGTGAGACTCTGCCCAGCGAATTATCTTTGAGACTTCCAACATCGCTAGGGAACTTCTGGTTCCCCCTTGATGGTTGATGTAAGCCACAGTCGTGATGTTGTCCGACTGAAATCTGATGAACCTCAGAGTTGCTAACTGAGGCCAAGCTAGGAGAGCATTGAATATTGCTCTTAATTCCAGAATATTTATTGGGAGGAGTTTCTCCTCCTGAGTCCATAATCCCTGAGCTTTCAGGGAGTTCCAGACTGTGCCCCAGCCTAGAAGGCTGGCGTCTGTTGTTACAATCGTCCAATCTGGCCTGCGAAAGGTCATCCCCTTGGACAGATGTGGCCGAGAGAGCCACCATAGAAGAGAATATCTGGTCTCTTGATCCAGACTTAGTAGGGGGGACAAATCTGAGTAATCCCCGTTCCACTGACTTAGCATGCACAATTGCAGCGGTCTGAGATGCAGGCGCGCAAATGGTACTATGTCCATTGCCGCTACCATTAAGCTGATTACTTCCATGCACTGAGCTACTGACGGGTGTGGAATGGAATGAAGGACACGGCAAGCATTTAGAAGTTTTGATAACCTGGCCTCTGTCAGGTAAATTTTCATCTCTACAGAATCTATAAGAGTCCCTAGAAAGGGAACTCTTGTAAGTGGTAATAGAGAACTCTTTTCCACGTTCACCTTCCACCCATGCGACCTCAGAAATGCCAGAACTATCTCTGTATGAGACTTGGCAGTTTGAAAACTTGACGCTTGTATCAGAATGTCGTCTAGGTACGGAGTCACCGCTATGCCTCGCGGTCTTAGTACCGCCAGAAGTGAGCCCAGAACTTTTGTAAAGATTCTTGGAGCCGTAGCTAATCCGAAGGGAAGAGCTACAAACTGGTAATGCCTGTCTAGGAAAGCAAATCTTAGGTACCGATAATGATCCTTGTGAATCGGTATGTGAAGGTAGGCATCCTTTAAATCCACTGTGGTCATGTACTGACCCTCTTGGATCATGGGAAGGATGGTTCGAATAGTTTCCATTTTGAATGATGGAACTCTTAGAAATTTGTTTAAGATTTTTAAGTCCAAGATTGGTCTGAAGGTTCCCTCTTTCTTGGGAACCACAAATAGATTTGAATAGAATCCCTGCCCGTGTTCCGTCCGCGGAACTGGGTGGATCACCCCCATTAGTAAAAGGTCTTGTACACAGCGTAGAAACGCCTCTTTCTTTATTTGGTTTGCTGATAACCTTGAAAGATGAAATCTCCCTCGTGGAGGAGAAGTTTTGAAGTCCAGGAGATATCCCTGAGATATGATCTCCAACGCCCAGGGATCCTGGACATCTCTTGCCCAAGCCTGGGCGAAGAGAGAAAGTCTGCCCCCCACTAGATCCGTTTCCGGATAGGGGGCCCTCTCTTCATGCTGTCTTGGGGGCAGCAGCAGGTTTCTTGGCCTGCTTGCCCTTGTTCCAGGACTGGTTAACTTTCCAGCCCTGCCTGTAACGAGCAACAGCTCCTTCCTGTTTTGGAGCGGAGGAAGTTGATGCTGCTCCAGCCTTGAAGTTACGAAAGGCACGAAAATTAGACTGTTTGGCCTTTGATTTGGCCCTGTCCTGAGGTAGAGCATGGCCCTTACCTCCCATAATGTCAGCTATAATTTCTTTCAAGCCGGGCCCGAATAAGGTCTGCCCTTTGAAAGGAATATTAAGCAATTTAGATTTAGAAGTCACGTCAGCTGACCAGGATTTAAGCCATAGCGCTCTGCGCGCTTGGATGGTGAATCCGGAGTTCTTAGCCGTAAGTTTGGTTAAATGTACGACGGCATCAGAAACAAATGCGTTAGCTAGCTTAAAGGATTACTTTCCGTTATAATTTTTAAGCCAAACAACTAACATATTAAAGTTAATAAACATTAATTAAAACCTACTGACCTATATTTTCTCCAAAACGAAGTTTCATAACGTTATAAAAGTTATATCTTTTATTTGCCGATGATGTCACGTTATCCTGCCCACTATTTTCAGCACTGCATGTTCAAAATACTTAAACCAATGAAATTGTGTTTAAAGCGCCATTTTGAAACCTAGGTATTGTAAACGGATTGGTACAGAGCAAAGGATACCCACTGAGTGGGTTTGGAAAACAATTAAATTTGCAGGCAAGATTTCTGATATACGGTAGAGATATGTTAATGAAATGCTATTGATAAAAAGCGTATTTGGGGTAGTTAGTTAGTAACAGGCATAGAAAATATTTACTTACAGTGGCCCTTTAAGTGCTTTAAGCTTGTTCATAATTTCATCCAATGGAGCTGTGCGAATGGCCTCTTCCAGAGACTCAAACCAGAATGCCGCCGCAGCAGTGACAGGCGCAATGCATGCAAGGGGCTGTAAGATAAAACCTTGTTGAACAAACATTTTCTTAAGGTAACCCTCTAATTTCTTATCCATTGGATCTGAAAAGGCACAACTATCCTCCACCGGGATAGTGGTACGCTTAGCTAAAGTAGAAACTGCTCCCTCCACCTTAGGGACCGTCTGCCATAAGTCTCGTGTGGTGGCGTCTATAGGAAACATTTTCCTAAATATGGGAGGAGGGGAAAAGGGCACACCAGGTCTATCCCACTCCTTGCTAATAATCTCTGTAAGCCTTTTAGGTATAGGAAACACGTCAGTACACACCGGTCCCGCATAGTATCTATCCAACCTACATAATTTTTCTGGAATTGCAACCGTGTTACAATCATTCAGAGCCGCTAATACCTCCCCTAGCAATATGCGGAGGTTCTCAAGCTTAAATTTAAAATTAGAAATCTCTGAATCCAGTCTCCCTGGATCAGATCCGTCACCCACAGAATGAAGCTCTCCGCCTTCACGTTCTGCAAACTGTGACGCAGTATCTGACATGGCTCTCACCTCATCCGCGCGCTCTGTCCTTAACCCAGAGCTATCGCGCTTGCCTCTTAATTCTGGCAATTTAGATAATACTTCTGTCATAACAGTAGCCATGTCTTGCAAAGTGATTTGTAAGGGCCTCCCTGATGTACTTGGCGCCACAAAATCACGCACCTCCTGAGCGGGAGGCGAAGGTACTGACACGTGAGGAGAGTTAGTCGGCATAACTTCCCCCTCGTTGTCTGGTGATAATTTCTTTACATGTAAAGATTGACTTTTATTTAAAGTAGCATCAATGCAATTAGTACATAAATTTCTATTGGGCTCCACATTGGCCTTTAAACATAGTGAACAAAGAGATTCATCTGTGTCAGACATGTTTAAACAGACTAGCAATGAGACTAGCAAGCTTGGAAATACTTTTCTAAATAAATTTACAAGCAATATAAAAAACGCTACTGTGCCTTTAAGAAGCACAAAAAGCTGTCACAGTTGAAATAACAATGAACCAAAATAGTTATAGCAACCAATTTTTCACAGTAAATGTATTAAGTTAGCAAAGGATTGCACCCACCAGCAAATGGATGATTAACCCCTTAATACCCAAAAACGGATTAACAATTTAATAATTAACATTTTTCTCACAGTCAAAACACACTGTCACAGGTCGGCTGTGACTGATTACCTCCCTCAAAATGAATTTTGAAGACCCCTGAGCTCTCTAGAGACGATCTGGATCTTGGAGGATGAAGTAGACAGATTGTGACTGAATTTTTACTGTGCAAAAAACGCTAAAATAGGCCCCTCCCACTCATATTACAACAGTGGGGAAGCTCAGAAAACTGTTTCTATGCAGAAAACAAAGATGGCCATGTGGTAAAAATCATGCCCCAATAAGTTTTATCACCAAGTACCTCACAAAAAAACGATTAACATGCCAGTAAACGTTTTAAACATACATTTGAAAAGTTATGAATTGTTATTAATAAGCCTGCTACCAGTCGCTTTTACTGCAGTTAAGGCTCATACATTATTTCAATATTAACAGTATTTTCAGAGTCAATTCCATTCCTTAGAAAAATACATTCAGTGTACACACACTCATCAGCCTAATACCAGTCGCTATCACTGCATTTAAGGCTGAACTTACTTTACATTGGTATCAGCAGTATTTTCTCAGTCAATTCCATTCCTCAGAAAAATAATTTACTGCACATACCTCATTTGCAGGGGGGCCCTGCATGCTATTCCCCTTCTCTGAAGTTACCTCACTCCTCAGATGAGAACAGCCAGTGGATCTTAGTTACGTCTGCTAAGATCATAGAAAACGCAGGCAGATTCTTCTTCTAATGCTGCCTGAGAATAAACAGCACACTCCGGTGCCATTTAAAATAACAAACTTTTGATTGTAGAAATAAACTAAGTTAAAAAACACCACAGACCTCTCACAGCGACCTATCTAGTTAGGCTGCAAGAGAATGACTGAATATGACATGTGAGGGGAGGAGCTATGTAGCAAGCTCTGCTGGGTGATCCTCTTGCAGCTTCCTGTTAGGAAGAGATATATTCCATAAGTAATGGATGACCCGTGGACTGACTACACTTAACAAGAGAAATAAGATTTACTTACCCCAGGACACTCATCTACATATAGTAGATAGCCAAACCAGTACTGAAACGAGAATCAGTAGAGGTAATGGTATATAAGAGTATATCGTCGATCTGAAAAGGGATGTAGGAGAAGAAATCTCTACGACCGATAACAGAGAACCTATGAAAAAGATCCCCTAGAGGAAGACCATTGAATTCAAATAGGCAATACTCTCTTCACATACCTCTGACATTCACTGCACTCTGAGAGGAAAACCGGGCTTCAGCCTGCTGCGAAGCGCATATCAACGTAGAAATCTAGCACAAACTTACTTCACCACCTCCACGGGAGGCAAAGTTTGTAAAACTGAATTGTGGGTGTGGTGAGGGGTGTATTTATAGGCATTTTAAGGTTTGGGAAACTTTGCCCCTCCTGGTAGGAATGTATATCCCATACGTCACTAGCTCATGGACTCTTGCTAATTACATGAAAGAGAGAGAGCGCAAAAAAGAGGGGGGGAGAGAGAGCAAAAGAGGGGGGAGAGAGAGAGAGGGGAGAGAGAGAGGAGGGGAGAGAGAGAGGGAGAGAGAGAGGAGGGGAGAGAGAGGAGGGGAGAGAGAGAGGAGAGGGGGGAGAGAGAGAGCTCAAAAGAGAGGGGGAGAGAGAGAGAGCTCAAAAGAGAGGGGGAGAGAGAGCGCAAAAGAGATGGGGGAGAGAGAGAGCGCAAAAGAGATGGGGGAGAGAGAGAGCTCAAAAGAGAAGGGGAGAGAGAGTGCAAAAGAGAGGGGGAGAGAGAGCGCAAAAGAGGGAGGGGAGAGCGCAAAAGAGAGGGGGCAGGGAGAGCGCAAAAGAGGGGGGAGAGAGAGCGCAAAAGAGGGGGGAGAGAGAGAGCGCAAAAGAGGGGGGAGAGAGAGAGCGCAAAAGAGGACGGAGAGAGGGGGGAGAGAGCGCAAAAGAGATGGGGGAGAGAGAGAGCACAAAAGAGATGGGGAGAGAGCGCAAAAGAGATGGGGGAAAGAGAGAGCACAAAAGAGAGGGGGAGAGAGAGAGCGCAAAAGAGAGGGGGAGAGAGAGAGCGCGCAAAAGAGAGTGGGAGAGAGAGAGCGCAAAAGAGAGGGGGAGAGAGAGAGCGCAAAAGAGAGGGGTAGAGAGAGAGCACAAAAGAGAGGGGGGAGAGAGCGCAAAAGAGAGGGGGAAGAGAGAGAGAGCGCAAAAGGGAGGGGGAGAGAGAGAGCAAAACAGAGGGGGAGAGAGCAAAAGAAATGGGGCAGAGAGAGAGAGCAAAAGAGAGGGGGAAGGAGAGAGCGCAAGGGGTTAAAAAAAATTTCAAACTTTTTTCAAACTTTGACCCCCAAAATCTGTTACACATCTACAACCACCAAAAAACACCCATGCTAAATAGTTTCTAAAGTTTGTCCTGAGTTTAGAAATACCTAATGTTTACATGTTCTTTGCTTCTTTCGCAAGTTATAGCGCAATAAGTACAAGTAGCACTTTGCTATTTTCAAACAATTTTATTTATTTTTTTCAAAACTAGCGATAGTTACATTGATATCTGTCAAGAATCCCTGAATATCCCTTGACATGTATATATTTTTTTTTAGTAGACAACCCAAAGTATTAATCTAGGCCCATTTTGGTATATTTCCTGCCTCCATATCACCGCCAAATGCGATCAAATAAAAAAAATCGTTCACTTTTAGTGTAGAGATCAGTCTCCCACCTGACAACATCCCACCCCCTGATCCCTCCCTGGCCCCTTTAAACAGCTCCCTTCCCTCCCCCATCCCACAATATTCACCGCCATCTTAAGTACTGGCAAAAAGTCTACCAGTACTAAAATAAAAGCCTTTTTTAAGCATTTTTTTTTATATATATAAATAGTTTCTGCAGTGTAGGTTCCCCCTAACCCCCCAACCTCCACGATCCCTGCCAAACAGCTCTCTTAAACTCCCCCAATTCCTACATGTGGCCATCTTAGGTACTGGCAGCTGTCTGCCAGTACCTAGTTTCTGATCAAATTTACTCATTTTTTTTTAATTTTATGTATTATCACCCCATTTTTCTATAGTGTAGCTGCCCCCCCTCCATATTCTACCCCCATCCACCTCCCAGATCCCTTTCCCAACAATTATTCCCCCCTCACTCTCCCTCCTTCCCTTAGACACTGTGCACCCGCCTACCTCTGAGCACTCCCGAAACAGCGGCCGGAACTACTCCAGCGATGGGCCACCCACCCTCCTCCCTGCTATGGCTCCCACCCACCAACGATTGGTACCATCACTGGCCGATGCAGAGAGGGCTACAGAGTGGCTCTCTCTGCATCGGTGGGTAAAAAAAGGTATTGCAGTAATGCCTCAATATTGAGGCTTCACTGCAATACCTTGAAACCTGGAAATCACAGTGGGGGGATGGTGACCACTACACTAGAGAATATATATATATATATATATATATATATATATATATATATATATATATATAAAATCACATATATATATATATATAAAATCACATATGGGCTGTGAAATGATGGCATGAAATATACCAAAATTGGCCTAGATCAATACCTTGGGTTGTCTACTTAAAAAAAATCTATAGGTTTTGATAGGAAAATAAAAAAAATGGCTCTTTTTCTGTTTAAATGGAGTGATAGCAAAAATGCTAAAAATTATCTGGTATTTTTGGCAAGTCTTTCTCTAAAATTCCCAGTAGTGAAGGGGCTCATTTCAAAACGTAAGTAATATAATTGGGTTTTTTGTGGGGGGAAGGGACTTTAATAAGTCGTCATTCAATTATATAGTGTTTTTGTGGCAAAATTAAATGAATGCAACACTCTTATTAAAGGTGTAACACTGCATATTTGCAAAAGGAAATGCCAAGAAACAACTAATAGGTTTATTAAAATTAACAGCGTGGTTATTAGGGAGTTTCAGAGAGGGGAATTTAATTATTAGTGCTCGTATCTGTCCGCACACACTTGTGATCCCTCCCCTGAGCTGTCAACTACAAAAATTGGACAATGCATCTTGTTCTTCAAGTATAATTAAACTATCTAAGATAACCTCTAAAGCCATATTAATCACACTGTTGAAAAAAATCTTGTCACTTGTTAATAAATTAAAATGTTACAGAACAAATGTTAAAGCACAAAAAAAGAAATACTGAAAGAAAAAAGAAAATAAAGTAAAATATAATAGAAAAAAACAGATTTCTCTATAGCAAACATTAATTATACACAAATTTTTAATGCATTCCAAACAAGTTTAATGTCTGCTTTTTCAAGTGCATGAAAGTAATTAATGCCGTTCTGCAATAGTTTAAACTACTGTTGCAGCTAAAGGTAATGAGCAATAAAAAAAAGTGTGCGGAATCCTTTTTAGGCCAAAAGCTAAGTAAATGAATGTGTTATTATTCTTATACATATTATTATACTGATGATGATTACTATTAGATTTATTATTATAATTATCATTGTCAATGTTCAATAAGATGGCCAATTAATACTTGTGGTATACCAACTTTGATATTAAAAGGGACAGAAAGGTCAAAATTGAAATGTGCATGGGTGCATTTAAATAGGAACATTGATGCAGTATACTTATATTAGCAAAAATGCTTCAGGCAAAAGTTATTACTGTTTTTTCCAGCAGCATACGCACATATGCTGAGCGGTCCCATGCTCTAGTATTTAAACGCTACATATTCTCAGAGTCAGTAGTGGCTTATATGACACAAATGAGGTGTTTGCATATACAATACACACTACCACCAGCTTTCTGAGCTTCAATACTGGTGCACGGCCCTCACATTATATGTGTGTATACCGCTGAAAACCAGTAAAGACTGTTACTAGACTTGATTTTTGCTAATAGAAGTACTGTATATTGTGAAAATACTTCTATTTAAAACTAAAACCCATCTAGGCATATTTCAATTTTAACATTTTTATCCCTTTAATAATTTAACATGAAACCCAATTTGTTTAATATAAAAATCCTATTTGATCAACCATGGTTCAGACACACATAAATCAACCACTGTTGGTACAAAGAAATCAACCATTGTTGGCTTTTTAATATATATATATATATATATATATATTTTTTATCCTTTGAAGCCATCAACAATATATAGGTGTCCCGGAATTAATTGTGGCCTGCTTGAATCAACTATGGCTAAGAGGTACACAGACAACAATAATAATAAAGCATGTAGAAATCAATATAAGGGTTGCATGAATCACCAATCACAGGGTATGTAGGAACCAGTACTCAAATATGCTACAATCACCATTAGTACAATGTTTACAAGGTGTAAATTATTTATTAAAATATATTTTAATTTAGTGAGTTACAATTGCCTTAGATCAGTGCCTTTTAAACTGGGGATTGGGACCCCCGGGGGTCCTTTTAAAATGTTTGGGGTCCCCACAAGATGTGATAATGTACTGTAGGTGAGTGTTTGAATGTGAATTTATGTGTGACTAACTTTGTTGCTGTATTTTGTTTAATAAGAGACAGGCCATAGCTAATTCTCTACCTCTTCAAATCTGTGGGCTTGCTCATCACCACGCGCAGGGGAGAACCCTACATGGAAGGTACATAGAATTAGACTATGAGGCCTATTTATCAACCCGTCAACTGTGCTGCATTCGCCGACACCTATACGCTCGCCTGACATCGCCTAACATCGCTGCCGCGGACCTGAATAAGCTCTCCATATTTAACAAAAAAGCTGTCAAAAAGCCGCGCACCAAGTACAGGGCGATGAGCAGCGGACTGTTGTTAAATAACAGTCATCGATCTCGCTGCTTTTCGGCTTTTTCGCAGCTTTATTTGTAAAACACCCACACTATACTAAACTGTTTATCCCCTATACTGCCGCTCCTGGACCCCGCCGCAACTAAATAAACGTATTAACCCCTAAACCGCTGCTCCCGGAGCCCACCGCCACTCTAATAAACTTATTAACCCTTATTCCTCCATTCCCGGAGCCCACCGCCACCTACATTATACTTATTAACCCCTAATCTGCCGCCCCCTACACCACCGCCACCTACATAAAGTTATTAACCCCTATACTGCCGCTCCCGGACCCCGCCGCAACTAAATAAACTTATTAACCCCTAAACTGCCGCTCCCGGACCCCACCACCACTCTAATAAACTTATTAACCCCTATTCTTCCACTCCCGGAGCCCACCGCCACCTACATTATACTTATTAACCCCTAATCTGCGCCCCCTACACCGCCGCCACCTACATAAAGTTATTAACCCCTATCCTGCCGCTCCCGGAGTCCACCGCAACTAAATAAATGTATTAACCCCTAAAATCGCCAGCCCCCCACATCGCCATAAACTAAATTAACCTATTAACCCCTAAACCTATCAACTTGCTAACTTTATATTAAATATTAACTCATCCCTATCTTATAATAATTTAAACTTACCTTTAAAATTACATTAAACTATATTAAACTATTGATTAACCTACCCTAACTTTTATAATAAAATTACATTAAACTATATTAAACTATTAATTAATCTACCCTATTATAATAAAAATACATTAAACTATATTAAATTAATGATTAATCCAACCTATCTTTTAAACTAAAAATTACATTAAACTATATTAAAATAAAAATTAATCTAACCTAACTTTTATACTAAAATTACATAAAACTACAAATTAAATTAAATATATTTAAACACCTAACCCTACTCAAATAATTTAAATCTACACTATAAAATTACAAAGTTACAAAAAACTAACACAAAAAATAACAAACACTAAGTTACACAAAAAAATAAACACTAAGTTACAAAAAAAAAAAAAGAAATTATCAAAGCTTTAAACTAATTACACCTCATCTAAGGGCCCTATGAAAATAAAAAAGCCCCCCCAAAATAAAAAAACCCTAGCCTACAATAAACTACAAATAGCCCTTAAAAGGGCCTTTTGCGGGGCATTGCCCCAAAGTAATCAGCTCTTTTACCTGTAAAAAAAAAAATACAAATACCCCCCCAACAGTAAAACCCAACACGTACACAACCAACCTCACAAATAAAACCCTAACTAAAAAAAAAATAAGCTCCCCATTGCCCTGAAAAGGGCATTTGGATGGGCATTGCCCTTAAAAGGGCATTTAGCTCTTTCGCAGCCCAAAACCCTAATCTAAAAATAAAACCCAGCCAATAAACCCTTAAAAAATCCTAACACTAACCCCTGAAGATCGACTTACAGTTTAGAAGATCCGACATCCATCCTCCAAGAAGCGGCAAGAAGTCCTCCAAGAAGCCAGTCGAAGTCTTCATCCAAAATCCTATTGGCTGTTGCAATCAGCCAATAGGACTGAGCTCGCATTCTATTGGCTATTCCAATCAGCTAATAGAATGTGAGCTCAATCCTATTGGCTGATTGGATCAGCCAATAGGATTGAAGTGCAATCCTATTGGCTGATTGCAACAGCCAATAGGATTTTTTCTACCTTAATTCCGATTGGATGATAGATTCCGATTGGCTGATAGAATTCTAAGGGACGCCATCTTGGATGACGTCATTTAAAGGAACCTTCATTCATTGTTAGTCCGTCGGAAGAAGAGGATGCTCCGTGTCTGATGTCTTGAAGATGGACTCACTCTGCGCCGGATGGATGAAGATAGAAGATGCCGTCTGGGTGAAGACTTCTGCGGGCTTGGATGAAGACTTCGGCCGACTTCTTGGAGGACTTCTTGCCGATTCGATGAAGACTTCTCCCGGCTTGGAGGATGGATGTCGGATCTTTAAAACTGTAAGTCGATCTTCAGGGGTTAGTGTTAGGATTTTTTAAGGGTTTATTGGGAGGGTTTTATTTTTAGATTAGGGTTTTGGGCTGCAAAAGAGCTAAATTCCCTTTTAAGGGCAATGCCCATCCAAATGCCCTTTTCAGGGCGATGGAGAGCTTATGTTTTTTTAGTTAGCTTTTTATTTGGGGGGTTGGTTGTGTGGGTAGTGGGTTTTACTGTTGTGGGGGTATTTGAAATTTTTTTTTACAGGTAGGCTAGGGTTTTTTTATTTGGGGGGGGGGCTTTTTTACTTTCATAAGGCACTTAGATTAGGTGTAATTAATTTAAAACATTGATCATTTCTTTTTTGTAACTTAGTGTTTATTTTTGTGTAACAGTGTTTTTTATTTTGTGTAACTTACGCCTAGATTTAGAGCTCTGTGGCCAAAGGGGTGCGTTACCTACGCGTGTATTTTTCCCCCGCACCTTTTAAATACCGCTGGTATTTAGAGTTCAAAGAAGGGCTGCGTTAGGCTCCAAAAAGGGAGCGTAGAGCCTAATTTACAGCCACTGCAACTCTAAATACCAGCGGTGCTTACGGACGCGGCCAGCTTCAAAAACGTGCTCGTGCACGATTCCCCCATAGGAAACAATGGGGCAGTTTGGGCTGAAAAAAAACCTAACACCTGCAGAAAAGCAGCGTTCCGCTCCTAACGCAGCCCCATTGTTTCCTATGGGAAAACACTTCCTATGTCTGCACCTAACACCCTAACATGTACCCCAAGTCTAAACACCCCTAACCTTACACTTATTAACCCCTAATCTGCCACCCCCGCTATCGCTGACCCCTGCATTTTATTATTAACCCCTAATCTGCCGCTCCATACACCGCCGCAACCTACATTATCCTAATGTACCCCTAATCTGCTGCCCCTAACCCCCGCCGACCCCGATATTATATTTATTACCCCCTAATCTGCCCCCCCAACGTTGCCGCTACCTACCTACAATTATTATCCCCTAATCTGCAGACCGGACATCACCGCTATTCTAATAAATGTATTAACCCCTAAAGCTAAGTATAACCCTAACACTAACACCCCCCTAAGTTAAATATAATTTAAATCTAACGAAATAAAATAAATCTTATTAAATAAATTATTCCTATTTAAAGCTAAATACTTACCTGTAAAATAAACCCTAATATAGCTACAATATAAATAATAATTATATTGTAGCTATTTTAGGATCAATATTTATTTTACAGGCAACTTTGCATTTATTTTAACCAGGTACACTAGCTATTAAATAGTTAATAACTATTTAATAGCTACCTAGATAAAATAATTACAAAATTACCTGTAAAATAAATCCTAACCTAAGTTACAATTAAACCTAACACTACACTATCAATAAATAAATTAAATAAACTACCTACAATTACCTACAATTATATAAACTAAACTAAATTACAAAAAAAACAAAACACTAAATTACAAAAAAAACAAACACTTAATTACAAAAAATAAAAAAAGATTACAAGAATTTTAAACTAATTACACCTACTCTAAGCCCCCTAAAAAAATAACAAAGTCCCCCAAAATAAAAAAATGCCCTACCCTATTCTAAAATAAAAATTGTAAAGCTCTTTTACCTTACCAGCCCTTAAAAGGGCCTTTAGCAGGGCATGCCCCAAAGAATTCAGCTCTTTTGCCTGTAAAAAAAAACATAAAATACCCCCCCAACATTACAACCCACCACCCACATACCCCTAATCTAACCCAACCCCCCCCTTAAATAAACCTAACACTAAGCCCCTAAAGATCTTCCTACCTTGTCTTCACCACACCGGGTATCACCGATCCGTCCAGAAGAGGGTCCGAAGTCTTCCTCCTATCCGGCAAGAAGAGCTTCTCCAGAGGGTCCAAAGTCTTCATCCTTTCCGGGCAGAAGAGGACATCCGGACCAGCATGGTCTTTGGGGCATGCCCCGCAAAAGGCCCTTCTAAGGGCTGGTAAGGTAAAAGAGCTTTACAATTTTTATTTTAGAATAGGGTAGGGCATTTTTTTATTTTGGGGGACTTTGTTATTTTTTTAGGGGGCTTAGAGTAGGTGTAGTTAGTTTAAAATTCTTGTAATATTTTTTTATTTTTTGTAATTTAGTGTGTTTTTTTGTAATTTAGTTTAGTTGATATAATTGTAGGTAATTGTAGGTAGTTTATTTAATTTATTTATTGATAGTGTAGTGTTAGGTTTAATTGTAACATTGTAACTTAGGTTAGAATTTATTTTACAGGTAATTTTGTAATTATTTTATCTAGGTAGCTATTAAATAGTTATTAACTATTTAATAGCTATTGTACCTAGTTAAAATAAATACAAAGTTGCCTGTAAAATAAATATTAATCCTAAAATAGCTACAATATAATTATTATTTATATTGTAGCTATATTAGGGTTTATTTTACAGGTAAGTATTTAGCTTTACATAGGAATAATTTATTTAATAAGATTTATTTTATTTCGTTAGCTTTAAATTATATTTAACTTAGGGGGGTGTTAGGGTTAGGGTTAGACTTAGCTTTAGGGGTTAATACATTTATTAGAGTAGCAGCGAGGTCCAGTCGGCAGATTAGGGGTTAATACTTGAAGTTAGGTGTCGGCAATGTTAGGGAGGGCAGATTAGGGGTTAATACTATTTATTATAGGGTTTTTGAGGCGGGAGTGAGGCGGATTAGGGGTTAATAACTTTATTATAGTAGCGGTGAGGTCTGGTCAGAAGATTAGGGGTTAATAATTGTAGGTAGGTAGCGGCGACGTTGGGGGGGGCAGATTAGGGGTTAATAAATATTATGTAGGGGTCGGCGATGTTAGGGGCAGCAGATTAGGGGTACATAGGGATAATGTAGGTGGCAGCGGTGTGTGGTCGGCAGATTAGGGGTTAAAAAAAATTAATAGAGTGGCGGCGATGTGGGGGGCCTCGGTTTAGGGGTACATAGGTAGTTTATGGATGTTAGTGTACTTTAGAGCACAGTAGTTAAGAGCTTTATGAACCGGCGTTAGCCCAGAAAGCTCTTAAAGGGACACTCAATCAAAATTAAACTTTCATTATTCAGATAGAGCATGCCATTTTAAACAACTTTCCAATTTACATCCATTAACAAAATGTGCACAGTCTTTTTATATTTAAACTTTTTCAGTCACCAGCTCCCACTGAGCATGTGCAAGAATAAGTGCGGTATGGAAAAGTCGCGGCTGGAAAGTGAGCATTAGACCCTTTCATGACTGACTCTAAATACCAGCGGGCGGTAAAAAACAGCGTTAGGACCCCCTAACGCTGGTTTGGACGGCTAACGGGGGGCTGGCAGTTTAGGGGTTAATAGGTTTAGTAAGTGCTAGTGATGTGGAAGGCCAGGGGTTAATAATTTTATTTAGTTGCGGTGGGCTCCGGGAGCGGCGGTATAGGGGTTATTAACTTTTATTTAGGTGGCGGCGATGTAGGGGGCAGCAGATTAGGGGTGTTTAGACTCGGGGTACATGTTAGGGTGATAGGTCACGTGTAAACGTAACTTTTATTATACTATAGGAATCAATGGGATATCGGGCAGCAGCAAACATGAGCTTTCGCTGCTTTCAGACTCCCATTGATTCCTATGGCATCCGTGGCCTCCAGAGCAGCGGATTGAAAACCAGGTACGCTGCGCCGGAATAGTGACGAGCGTACCTGGTAGAAATTTGATAACTTGCAAAAGTAGTCAGATAGTTCAAGTATACTCGTCTAATAAGATGTTTGTTTTGGACTATGTTATAATAATGGGGGTTGTGAAAACATTTTAGAAGCAAAGTAGTGGACATATATACAAAGTACATTTTCAACCATATAAGTGTAAAATAACTTTTCATTTCTGTTGATTTTTATAATATACTGAAGCATTATTTCCCCTTGTAACAATGATCTTAAACCAATCCTACTAATAAGAATTCTTTGGCAAAGGTATTATAACATTTGGCACTAAAACTTTTCTATTTTCTTCTTTAAATGTACCATCATTGGGGAAATACAGAAAAGGGCCACCAGGGAAGATTTTCTTGCATAGATGTACGTTTTTTACGTTATTGCCCTGATTGTCTTTCAAATGGAAAAGTAAGGCTTTAAGGTTTTCAAGTCTATTAAAATTAGGCAAGGCAATGTTGTATAACTAATCCTAATACAGAACAAAAATGCACTGTTCTTATAGTTTTATGCTAACTATACACAACATATAAAGTAATTATGTGCTGTATTTACCATTATAGTATAAGTGTCACAATATGGTCTTCTGTAGCTTCTAAGTGTTTGAAAAAAGGGGACATTTTGCAGACATTTTAACTGTAACTGCGTGTCACCAAAAAAATATTGGTACATTAAGGTTAAAATATTGTGATTTTACTTTGTTACCTCTAAAAGTAATAGATTTCAAATTGTTTTACATTTCTGTATTTATTTTTTTAGGTTTTTGTATCTTAAATAAAATGTTTTTGGGCTTGTTTGTTTTTTGTTTGTTTTGGATTTATATGCTTGCAAAGGTTTGTTCCTGCCCATTAATAGAGCGGATGTTGCTTTTAAATAATGATAGGCACTAGATAAGTACATAGACATGCATCTCCCACTGGTTTCAATATAAATTAAATGGCTTTACTAAACATGTCTTTATGAACAATGTTTAGTTTCTGTGGATTCATATGCATGACAAAAAATGTCATCACATTAACAGCTGTGAGACATTTTAATGAACAATTTAACAGTGGATTCATACTACTCATCAACCTGTCTCTATTAGCCGCATATAACGGCCCAGTGAGATGACTCATTCTGCCAGCTACAAACTGAGTCTAGTTTCTACCTCTATCTATTTAGGAGAACATAAACTACATGCATTAGGTCACTCGCTAATGCATTGCTCATATGATGTGGTGTGAGAGTGGAGGACATGGGGACAAGTGGAGTAAAGCATAGAACTATAATCGTCCGTTTTAATCTAGAAAACAATTATCACTTTCATACTCCACAACCCAATTGTTTCTACTCTTTGATGTCACTATGTTTAACACTATGTTTCACATCCAATAGATTTAAAACACTCATATTTGGGGGATAAGCTGCATCCCGATTAAACCAGGATTGGCCTTTTTTTTAGTAATAACAGTTTTGTCAGTGCATACGCTAATCAAGAACAAGAACCGGAGATCTGATCTTGCCCTGGAAAAGAAGTGTCGTTTTTTGCACAGTAAACGTCCTAAGCTTAATACTGCAAACAGGAGTGGTTGCAAAAATTGTTAGCTTTGGAATCTAGATGCAGAGATTAATTAGCTGTAAATAAAGAAATACTGCAGCAAAACAGTCATAGCAGTCAATATCCAATCTATTAAAGTATTAAAACAATGCAAACAGCAGAGCACACCCAGAGTAATTACTCAAAACATTAAACAATGTAGCCTGTTAATAAAGGCGGCGTTCAATGGTTGAGCTCCCAATAAAGATGCAACAAAAAGGGAATTGAGTAACGGCACAGGACAAAGAACTCAGATTACGCTACCCAGGAATGCAGCTGAAAAAAGGTGCAAGTCCTTCATTACACAAAAGAAAAAAACATAATTTATGCTTACCTGATAAATTTATTTCTCTTGTAGTGTGTTCAGTCCACGGGTCATCCATTACTTATGGGATATATTCTCCTTCCCAACAGGAAGTTGCAAGAGGATCAACCAAGCAGAGCTGCTATATAGCTCCTCCCCTCACAAGTCATATCCAGTCATTCGACCGAAACAAGACGAGAAAGGAGAAACTATAGGGTGCAGTGATGACTGGAGTTATAATTTAAAATTTAGAACCTGCCTCAAATAGACAGGGCGGGCCGTGGACTGAACACACTACAAGAGAAATAAATTTATCAGGTAAGCATAAATTATGTTTTCTCTTGTTAAGTGTGTTCAGTCCACGGGTCATCCATTACTTATGGGATACCAATACCAAAGCTAAAGTACACGGATGATGGGAGGGACAAGGCAGGAACATTAAACAGAAGGAACCACTGCCTGTAGAACCTTTCTCCCAAAAACAGCCTCCGAAGAAGCAAAAGTGTCAAATTTGTAAAATTTGGAAAAAGTATGAAGTGAAGACCAAGTTGCAGCCTTGCAAATCTGTTCAACAGAGGCCTCATTCTTAAAGGCCCAGGTGGAAGCCACAGCTCTAGTGGAATGAGCTGTAATTCTTTCAGGAGGCTGCTGTCCAGCAGTCTCATAGGCTAAGTGTATTATGCTACAAAGCCAAAAAGAGAGAGAGGTAGCCGAAGCCTTTTGACCTCTCCTCTGTCCAGAGTAGACGACAAACAGAGAAGAAGTTTGTCTAAAATCTTTAGTTGCCTGTAAGTAGAACTTCAGGGCACGGACCACGTCTAGATTATGCAAAAGAAGTTCCTTCTTTGAAGAATGATTAGGACATAAGGATGGAACAACAATCTCTTGATTGATATTCTTGTTAGAAACAACCTTAGGTAAAAACCCAGGTTTAGTACGCAGGACTACCTTGTCTGAATGAAAGATCAGATAAGGAGAATCACAATGTAAGGCAGATAACTCAGAGACTCTTCGAGCCGAGGAAATAGCCATCAAAAACAGAACTTTCCAAGATAAAAGCTTAATATCAATGGAATGAAGGGGTTCAAACGGAACACCCTGAAGAACTTTAAGAACCAAGTTTAAGCTCCACGGAGGAGCAACAGCTTTAAACACAGGCTTAATCCTAGCCAAAGCCTGACAAAAAGCCTGGACGTCTGGATTCTCTGCCAGACGCTTGTGTAAAAGAATAGACAGAGCAGAAATCTGTCCCTTTAGTGAACTAGCGGATAAGCCCTTTTCTAAACCCTCTTGTAGAAAAGACAATATCCTAGGAATCCTAACCTTACTCCATGAGTAACTCTTGGATTCACACCAATATAAATATTTACGCCATATCTTGTGGTAAATTTTTCTGGTAACAGGTTTCCGAGCCTGTATTAATGTATCAATAACCGAATCCGAAAACCCACGCTTTGATAGAATCAAGCGTTCAATTTCCAAGCAGTCAGCCTCAGAGAAATTAGGTTTGGATGGTTGAAAGGACCCTGAACTAGAAGGTCCTGCCTCAGGGGTAGAGACCATGGTGGACAGGACGACATGTCCACTAGGTCTGCATACCAGGTCCTGCGTGGCCACGCAGGCGCTATCAGAATCACCAATGCTCTCTCCTGTTTGATCCTGGCAATCAGTCGAGGTAGCAACGGAAATGGTGGAAACACATAAGCTATGTTGAAAACCCAAGGGGCTGCTAGTGCATCTACCAGCACCGCTCCCGGGTCCCTGGACCTGGATCCGTAACAAGGAAGCTTGGCGTTCTGGCGAGATGCCATGAGATCCAGATCCGGTTTGCCCCAACAAAGAATCAGTTGAGCAAATACCTCCGGGTGAAGTTCCCACTCCCCGGATGAAAAGTCTGGCGACTTAGAAAATCTGCCTCCCAGTTCTCCACGCCTGGGATGTAGATCGCTGACAGGTGGCAAGAGTGAGACTCTGCCCAGCGAATTATCTTCGAGACTTCCAACATCGCTAGGGAACTCCTGGTTCCCCCTTGATGATTGATGTAAGCCACAGTCGTGATGTTGTCCGACTGAAATCTGATGAACCTCAGTGTTGCTAACTGAGGCCAAGCTAGAAGAGCATTGAATATTGCTCTTAATTCTAGAATGTTTATTGGGAGGAGTTTCTCCTCCTGAGTCCACGATCCCTGAGTCTTCAGGGAGTTCCAGACTGCTCCCCAGCCTAGTAGGCTGGCATCTGTTGTTACAATCGTCCAATCTGGTCTGTGAAAAGGCATTCCTTTGGACAGATGAACCCGTGACAACCAACAGAGAAGAGAATCTCTGGTCTCCTGGTCCAGATTTAGCAAAGGGGACAGATCTGAGTAATCCCTGTTCCATTGACTTAGCATGCATAGTTGCAGCGGTCTGAGATGTAGGCGCGCAAATGGCACTATGTCCATTGCCGCGACCATTAAGCCGATTACTTCCATGCACTGAGCTACTGATGGGCTTGGAATGGAGTGAAGGACACGGCAAGCATTGAGAATCTTTGATAACCTGGTCTCCGTCAGGTAAATCTTCATCTCTACAGAATCTATAAGAGTCCCTAGAAAAGGGACCCTTGTGAGTGGTAACAGAGAACTCTTTTCCACGTTCACTTTCCACCCATGCGACCTCAGAAATGCTAGAACTATCTCTGTATGAGACTTTGCAGTTTGAAAACTTGACGCTTGTATCAGAATGTCGTCTAGGTACGGAGCCACCGCTATGCCTCGTGGTCTTAGTACCGCCAGAAGAGAGCCCAGAACCTTTGTAAAAATTCTCGGGGCCGTAGCTAACCCGAAGGGAAGCACTACAAACTGGTAATGCCTGTCTAGAAAGGCAAACCTTAGGTACTGATAATGATCTTTGTGAATCGGTATGTGAAGGTAGGCATCCTTTAAATCCACTGTGGTCATATATTGACCCTCTTGGATCATGGGTAGGATGGTCCGAATGGTTTCCATCTTAAACGATGGAACCCTTAGGAATTTGTTTAAGATTTTTAAATCTAAGATTGGTCTGAAGGTTCCCTCTTTCTTGGGAACCACAAACAGATTTGAATAAAACCCCTGCCCCTGTTCCGTCCGCGGAACTGGGTGGATCACTCCCATCACTAAGAGGTCTTGTACACATTGTAGAAATGCCTCTTTCTTTACTAGGTTTGTTGATAACCTTGACAGATGAAACCTCCCTTGTGGAGGAGAAGTTTTGAAATCCAGAAGGTATCCCTGAGATATAATCTCCAACGTCCAGGGATCCTGTACATCTCTTGCCCAAGCCTGGGCGAAGAGAGAAAGTCTGCCCCCCACCAGATCCGTCTCCGGAAAGGGGCCCTGTCTTCATGCTGTCTTAGGGGCGGAATTAGGCTTTCTGGCCTGCTTGCCCTTGTTCCATGACTGGTTGCCTTTCTAACCCTGTCTGTAACGAGCAGTAGTTCCTTACTGTTTTGGAGCGGAGGAAGTTGATGCTGCTCCTGCCTTGAAATTACGAAAGGCACGAAAATTAGACTGTTTGGCCTTTGATTTGGCCCTGTCCTGAGGAAGGGTGTGGCCCTTACCTCCAGTAATGTCAGCAATAATTTCCTTCAAGCCGGGCCCGAATAAGGTCTGCCCTTTGAAAGGAATGTTTAGTAGTTTAGACTTAGAAGTTACATCTGCTGACCAGGATTTAAGCCATAGCGCTCTGCACGCCTCTATGGCGAATCCGGAATTCTTAGCCGTAAGTTTGGTTAAATGCACTACGGCATCCGAAACAAACGCATTAGCCAGCTTAAGGGTTCTAATCTTGCTCAAAGACTCATCCAATGGTGCTGTGCGAATCGTCTCTTCCAGAGACTCAAACCAGAATGCCGCTGCAGCAGTGATAGGCGCAATGCATGCAAGAGGCTGTAATATAAAACCTTGTTGAACAAACATTTTCTTAAGATAACCCTCTAATTTTTTATACATTGGATCTGAGAAAGCACAGCTATCCTCCACCGGGATAGTGGTACGCTTGGCTAAAGTAGAAACTGCTCCCTCCACCTTAGGGACCGTCTGCCATAAGTCTCGTGTGGTGGCGTCTATAGGGAACATTTTTCTAAATATCGGAGGAGGGGAAAAAGGCACACCGGGTCTATCCCACTCCTTACTAATAATCTCTGTAAGCCTCTTTGGTATAGGAAAAACGTCAGTACACACCGGTACCGCATAGTATTTATCCAGCCTACATAATTTATCTGGGATTGCCACCGTGTCACAATCATTCAGAGCCGCTAACACCTCCCCTAGCAACACGCGGAGGTTCTCAAGCTTAAATTTAAAATTTGAAATTTCTGAATCCGGTCTCCCCGAATCAGAACCGTCACCCACAGAATGAAGCTCTCCGTCCTCATGTTCTGCAAATTGTGACGCAGTATCAGACATGGCTCTCGTGTCATCGGCGCGCTCTGTCCTTAACCCAGAACTGTCGCGCTTGCCTCTTAACTCGGGCATATTGTATAATACTTCTTTCATAACATTAGCCATATCATGTAAAGTGATTTGTAAGGGCCTTGATGTACTTGGCGCCTCAATCTCACGCACCTCCCGAGCGGGAGACGAAGGTACTGACACGTGAGGAGAGTTAGACGGCATAACTGCCCCCTCATTGTCTGGTGATAATTTCTTTATCGGTACAGATTGACTTTTATTCAAAGTAATATCAATATAATTGGTACACATATTTCTATTGGGCTCCACATCGGCTTTTAAACATAATGAACAAGCAGATTCCTCTGTATCAGACATGTTTAAACAGACTAGCAATGAAGCTAGCAAGCTTGGAAATTACTTTCAATAAGTTCACAAGCAATATAAAAAACGCTGCAGCGCTTATAAAAAACACAGTTGCATAACAAAGAACTAATTCAGTTATAGTCAACAATTCTTTAAATGTATTAATTAGCAGAGGATTGCACCCATTAGCAAAAGGATGATTAACCCCTCAGTATCCAAAAAAACGGATATCAAATTAATATTAAATGTTTTTATCACAGTCTAACACACTGTCACAGGTCTGCTGTGTTTGATTACCTCCCTCAAAAACGAATTTTGAAGACCCCAGAGCTCTCTAGAGACATCCTGGATCAAGGAGGAAGAAGCATGAAGACTGTGCTAGAATTTTAACTGCGCAACAAGGCGCTAAAAAAGGCCCCTCCCGCTCATTTACAACAGTGGGAGACCTGATATAACGGTTTCTATGCAGAAATATACGTTAGCCATGTGGAAAATAAGAAAAAATTCATGCCCAAAAGGATTTATCACCAAAGTACCTCACAAAAACGAATAACATGCCAGTAAACGTTTTTCAAAAACAAACTTCTTTTAATGTCATGCAAAGTTATCACTAAGCCTTCTACCAGTCGCTTCCACTGCAGATAAGGCTTAAGCATTATTTCAGTATTAACAGTATTTTCTCAGTCAAATTCTAGTCCCTAGAAAATAACTCTACTGTGCATACATTCATCAGCCTGATACCAGTCACTACTACTGCATTTAAGGCTGTACTTACATCATACGGGTAACAGCAGTGTTTTCTTAGTCAATTCCATTCCCAGAAAATATTGTACTGCACATACCTCATGCTATTCCCATGTTCTGAAGTTACCCCACTCCTCAGAATGTCGAGAACAGCCAGTGGATCTTAGTTACGCCTGCTAAGATCATAGAAAAACGCAGGCAGTTTCTTCTTCCAAATACTGCCTGAGATAGAAAAACAGCACACTCCGGTGCCATTTAAAATAACAAACTTTTGATTGAAGAATAATTAAGTAAAAACTCCAACTCCTCCCGCGACCTCCTTCTTTGTTGAGGGTTGCAAGAGAATGACTGGGTATGACATGTGAGGGGAGGAGCTATATAGCAGCTCTGCTTGGGTGATCCTCTTGCAACTTCCTGTTGGGAAGGAGAATATATCCCATAAGTAATGGATGACCCGTGGACTGAACACACTTAACAAGAGAAAAGGCTCCTGGTATGGGGACAGAGAGACCAAAATTCAGCATGTCAGCTTGTCCATCAATGACAGAGACATATGTCTTTCTGTTTTAAAATCATTTCAAAACTTGTTTACTTTCCCTCGATTTAAATATTTATTCAGGAAGATTATTCCCTGTATGGATTCAGTTTTCAACTTTGTGGTAAAGGGACAGTCTACTCCAGAATTGTTATTGTTTAAAATCCCTAATACCTTTATTACCCATCCCCCAGTTTTGCATAACCAACACAGTTATATTATATGAGTCTATCTAGGTTTAGCTTTCAGCTAAGAATACCAAGAGAACAAAGCAAATTTGATGACAAAAGTAAATTGGAAAGTTGTTTTAAATTGCATGCCCTATCTGAATCATGAAAGTTTAATTTTGACATTACTGTCCCTTTAAATTTATATCATGCAACTGGAAGCTCATATAAAAATAAAAAAAAAGTCTGAAAAGTAAAAAAACATAAAAAGTTGCACACTTTGCTGAACCTTCACTGACTCCACATTAGCCACCCCCCCCCCCCCCCCCATTTATAACCATGTGGACCAATAATGTTCTGAAGTAGGGAACCTGTCCACGCATGTTTGTGGAGAGCAAAGCAGCATCCGCTGCTGGATAACACAAGCAATAGCTATGCAGCCCCGTCCCCTCCCAGCAGAGCAGAGCTTGTCAATAATCCTGGACAAATAAGTCTGGGATGTTTTTAGTCTGCCACCCTTAAAGGGACATTAAACCAAATCATTTTATTTAATGATTCAAACACAACATACAATTTTAAACAGTTTTTCAATTTAGATCTATTATATTTTTTGTTTCCTTCTCTTGGTATTCTTTTTTTAAAAGTGAACCTAGGTAGGTCAGAAGCAGCAATGCACTACTGGGAGCTAGTTGTTGATTGGTTGCTGCACATATATGGCACTTGTCACTAGCTCACCTGATGTGTTCAGCTAGTTCTGAGTAATGCATTGCTACTACTTCAAAAAACGATAGCAAAAGAATAAAGCAACGGTGACAATAGAAGTAAACTGAAAGTTGTTTAAAATTGTATGTTCTACCTGAATCATGAAAGAAAGATGTTGGGTTTTATGTCCCTTTAAGAAGCAGTGGTCTAATGATGGCTTGCAGAAGCAATCCTACACCACACGTGCTATAAAGCTCTGTCTGTAGTAAATTGAGACCTCAAAGGGACATGAAACCCACATTTTTTCTTTCATGATTTAGATGGGGAATACAATTTTAAACAACTTTCTAATTTACTTCTATTATCTAATTTGTATTATTCTCTTGGTATCATTTGTTGAAGGAGCAGCAATGCACTAATGGTTCCTAACTGAACTCATGGGTGAGCCAATCACAATCAATATATATATGCAGCCACCGATCAACAGCTGAACCTAGGTTCTCTGCTGCTCCTGAGCTTGCCTAGATAAAGATTTCAGCAAAGGATAACAAGAAAAGGAAGCAAATTAAATAATAGAAGTAAGTTGGAAAGTTGTTTAAAATTTTATTCTCTATCTGAATCATGAAAGAAAAATTTTGGGTTTCATGTCCCTTTAAATTGTTGATCCGCTCATTATTTGATGACCAAGGGGCTAATTATTTAAACCTCGTCAGATCAGACGTGGTTTTTCAAACCGACCCTCGCAGGGGCTGCCCTGGAGGAATTATCTTTAAAAAAGGGGCAGTCCTTGTGAGTGGCGATATGTCTCCTATTAAAATAAATGGAACTTTGCTGTGTAGGCCAAATTTAGCAGTGAGCAGGGGCACATTTAAAAAAGGTATATAAATCACACTATGCTGCTTTGTGCGTATAGCAACTTGCAATCACCTATATTTTGTCATGAATGGGTTTTTCAATTAGGGTATCAAGTATTTTGTCACAACCTCGCCACCTCTTCATTTGCGAGAAAAAAAAACTGTGAGAAATGTAAGGCAGAATTGTTTAGAAAATTACGCTGGGATTTGAGAGAAAATTTCATACACAGCCATGGAACACCCATATTACAAAGAAACAACAATTACGCTTTGCATTTTTTTTTTATTTTTTTATATATATATTATTTTTATTTTGAGTCACACATTACAGTCAGCAAACTTACACAAGAAGATACATTTAGCAATAGTATAGACATTGTACAGGAAACATATTTGAGTATTTGGTTGACTGACCTCATTTTGGTTCCTATAACAGATAGTACGGATCACTCTTGGATCCTTGTTAATTTTATATAGAGAAAGTATAAGGAATTTATAACTGTGAACATAGACAAATCTAGTTAACCTAACTAGAGGCCGAAGCCAAACCAACTGGCAGCAATCAGAAAAATAAAAATTTACTTATTATGCTAAGTAATATATAGAGGAATTGGATATCATGCTAAGTGAATAAAGGACCTACCCCTTAAACAGTTTTAAACCTGGTTATTTTACGCAACGGTGCGTGAATGCTAGAAGCACTGTTTCATCTTCCATATATAAACCATTTGTATATTAATATTTTCAACTTACTAACATCCTTTTCATGCTATATATAGGGTTTTCATTAAAGTCGGCATACGCTATATAAGACTTTTCTTGATTTTGTCTCCCATGCGGCTTGGCGGGTTGATTGCTACCCGTAATCTCGGCGGATGCTAGGGCAATAAAGCCTGCATCTGTGAGGCAGCTCAGCAGGAAATCTAATGGAGCTGATTTGATGAGTTCTCGGCAGCGTCTCTCAAAATTTCTGCAAATGGGTACTGTGGTTGTCTTGTGAGCCTATTTCTTCGGAAGTAGCCATTTTAGCTGCGAGATTCTGGTGCCCCCTCCATGGTCAATGTTTTCCTCCTCACTCCTTTTAAGCTTAGGGATGGGATTGGTTAGGTCTTACAGGCCTGTCAGTGTGGATGGTTAAGGCAGGAAACCTCGAGTTACCGAGGGGGGTGGCGTCGCCTAATGTGTGCTGCTGCTATAGGCCCTTATTGTCTGAATCCGAGCTCTAATGTCAAAAACTCATTGTAGATCAAGTTGTTAAGGGCACCTCTATATAGTGAGACCCCGTAATGTGCAAAAGTTGTGGATTTGCTGTGGTGAAATCTCATTTAATCGGCAGATTAATTGAAGTTCAATCAGAGCTCCAGAGAGTGCGACCAGAGAGTGCAATCTCCTTCCAAAACGAAAATGCAGTATACACCCCTTAGTGAGACACCCTGTTTTCAGGGTAAAAAGTGTCTTTATAAAATTCAACCAGGGAAATAGAAGGACTGGCGAGCATTCCTAAATAATCTTGCCAGCCCAGAGACCTTTAGATAATCGGCCCAAAAATGACTATTATATCTGGCCATTTTTCAGCCTTACATTAAAAATTTTACAAAGCATCCCCGAGCAGATACACAGAATTTTTCCTGCCAAGTGTTATTTATCAGCTAATAGATTGTAAGAAGACATCTCTCTTGCTTTTAAAAGAGATGTCACCTTGTACAATACAGGTGAAAGTTGTCTTAGCATTCTTAACACCCAAAACTTGCCAAATAAGATATCCTATAATAGGGCTAGACATATATCAACAACACCTATTAACTTATCACACAATTTCAGGGCGAGTATATGTCTCAGTAAATATTTAGCTTTAACCCATCCGATGACAGATCAGTGTTCCATTGCAGAATACTGACAATGATAGGGTTAACGCCAGGGAAGAAAATAAAATCTTGTTTAATTTGTTTCAAAGCTTGTACACATCAAAAATGACTATAAAAAATACTTGTTTTGTTCCCATGGTTCTGATGTAGTTTATTGATTTCAGTGGAAGCAAACAGATGAAAGAAGTGACTGACTTCTCCAAACTGCACTAACAAATTGCTCCGTAAACAAATATTGCTTTTCATCATATCTATATCAAACTGGCAGTTACTCCTAAAATAATGCGCTTCATTAATCAGTTCATAAAATTACAAAAAAGACAGAAAAGAAAAAGAAAGAAATTAAAAAAAAAATTGCAACTTAATAACTTTCTACGGGAGCAAAGGACTTCATCTTCGTCTAATTAAGTTTGCATTTTTTATTTTTAATAGGTACACTGGTTATTTCTTAGCTATTATTCTTAGCAAAGTCACAAAGTATATTTTATACACCTTCTGCTGCAATAAAAAAAAATCACATTTATTTATTTATTTCTAAGCGTACTTATTCATTACAGAACAAAAACAGCTCGTCTTGAGTTAACTTGCTGGTTGGATCCCACTTGCAGATAGATATTTGTTTGTAAGCAGAGGTTTCTCCCAAGTCAGGGAGATCAAGCACTGCTATTAAAGGGACTTAATTATACAATAATAAACATTCTTTAATGCATTGGAACATTTTACTTCTGCACAAATGTTTGTGTGTGACTGTGTTTAACCTATGTAAATAAACTCAGCACCAGGAACACCACCAAGACAAGAATCCAAGCAAGTGCTGTTCAGAAACATCAGTGTTCTCAAAAGAGAAGCTTTTGCCAATATGAAGTACCTGGAAGGGGCAGTGTAATACTTTCCAATATTCTAACATTTTCTGTTATTTATCCAAAGCCCATAAGAATTGCATAATTTAACACAAATGGATTTAATGATAATCTGTGCAACAAACCTTGAAAAAAATAATATTACCCAATTTTAGCTTAAAGAAACATGAAACCCACATTTTTACATTCGTGATTTAGACAGAACATTTGATTTTAAACAACTTTTTAATTTCTATTATCTAAATTGCTTAATTCTCTTAGTTGAAAAGCATGTTTTAGGTAGGCCAAGGAGCAGCAATGCATTGCTGGGAGGTTGCTGCTGATTGGTGGCTGAACAAAAATGCCTCTCTCCATTGGTTCACCAGATGTCTTCAGATAGTTTTCAGTAGTGCATAGCTGCTCCTTCAAAAAAAGGATACCAAGAGAATTATGCAAATTGGAAAGTTGTTTAAAATCACATGCTCTATTTGAATCATGAAAAAATAAGAAAAAACATAATTTATGTAAGAACTTACCTGATAAATTCATTTCTTTCATATTAGCAAGAGTCCATGAGCTAGTGACGTATGGGATATACATTCCTACCAGGAGGGGCAAAGTTTCCCAAACCTCAAAATGCCTACAAATACACCCCTCACCACACCCACAAATCAGTTTAACAAATAGCCAAGAAGTGGGGTGATAAGAAAAAAGTGCGAAAGCATAAAAAACAAGGAATTGGAATAATTGTGCTTTATACAAAAAAATCATAACCACCACAAAAGGGTGGGCCTCATGGACTCTTGCTAATATGAAAGAAATGAATTTATCAGGTAAGTTCTTACATAAATTATGTTTTCTTTCATGTAATTAGCAAGAGTCCATGAGCTAGTGACGTATGGGATAATGACTACCCAAGATGTGGATCTTTCCACGCAAGAGTCACTAGAGAGGGAGGGATAAAATAAAGACAGCCAATTCCGCTGAAAAAATAATCCACACCCAAAATAAAGTTTAAATTTTATAATGAAAAAAACTGAAAACATAAGCAGAAGATTCAAACTGAAACAGCTGCCTGAAGTACTTTTCTACCAAAAACAGCTTCAGAAGAAGAAAACACATCAAAATGGTAGAATTTAGTAAAAGTATGCAAAGAAGACCAAGTTGCTGCTTTGCAAATCTGATCAACCAAAGCTTCATTCCTAAACGCCCAGGAAGTAGAAACTGACCTAGTAGAATGAGCTGTAATCCTTTGAGGCGGAGTTTTACCCGACTCGACATAAGCATGATGAATTAAAGATTTCAACCAAGATGCCAAAGAAATGGCAGAGGCCTTCTGACCTTTCCTAGAACCGGAAAAGATAACAAATAAACTAGAAGTCTTTCGAAAATTCTTAGTGGCTTCAACATAATATTTCAAAGCTCTAACTACATCCAAAGAATGCAATGATTTCTCCTTAGAATTCTTAGGATTAGGACATAATGAAGGAACCACAATTTCTCTACTAATGTTGTTGGAATTCACAACCTTAGGTAAAAATTCAAAAGAAGTTCGCAACACCGCCTTATCCTGGTGAAAAATCAGAAAAGGAGACTCACAAGAAAGAGCAGATAATTCAGAAACTCTTCTGGCAGAAGAGATGGCCAAAAGGAACAAAACTTTCCAAGAAAGTAATTTAATGTCCAATGAATGCATAGGTTCAAACGGAGGAGCTTGAAGAGCCCCCAGAACCAAATTCAAACTCCAAGGAGGAGAAATTGACTTAATAACAGGTTTTATACGAACCAAAGCTTGTACAAAACAATGATTATCAGGAAGATTAGCAATCTTTCTGTGAAAAAGAACAGAAAGAGCAGAGATTTGTCCTTTCAAGGAACTTGCAGACAAACCTTTATCCAAACCATCCTGAAGAAACTGTAAAATTCTCTGAATTCTAAAAGAATGCCAGGAAAAATGATGAGAAAGACACCAAGAAATATAAGTCTTCCAGACTCTATAATATATCTCCCTAGATACAGATTTACGAGCCTGTAACATAGTATTAATCACAGAGTCAGAGAAACCTCTTTGACTAAGAATCAAGCGTTCAATCTCCATACCTTTAAATTTAAGGATTTGAGATCCTGATGGAAAAAAGGACCTTGCGACAGAAGGTCTGGTCTTAACGGAAGAGTCCACGGTTGGCAAGAGGCCATCCGGACAAGATCCGCATACCAAAACCTGTGAGGCCATGCTGGAGCTACCAGCAGAACAAACGAGCATTCCTTCAAAATCTTGGAGATCACTCTTGGAAGAAGAACTAGAGGCGGAAAGATATAAGCAGGATGATACTTCCAAGGAAGTGACAATGCATCCACTGCTTCCGCTTGAGGATCCCTGGATCTGGACAGATACCTGGGAAGTTTCTTGTTTAGATGAGAGGCCATCAGAACTATTTCTGGAAGTCCCCACATTTGGACAATCTGAAGAAATACCTCTGGGTGAAGAGACCATTCGCCCAGATGCAACGTTTGGCGACTGAGATAATCCGCTTCCCAATTGTCTATACCTGGGATATGAACCGCAGAAATTAGACAGGAGCTGGATTCCGCCCAAACCAGAATTCGAGATACTTCTTTCATAGCCAGAGGGCTGTGAGTCCCTCCTTGATGATTGATGTATGCCACAGATGTGACATTGCCTGTCTGAAAACAAATGAACGATTCTCTCTTTAGAAGAGGCCAAGACTGAAGAGCTCTGAAAATTCCAAAATATTGATCGGTAATCTCACCTCCTGAGATTCCCAAACCCCTTGTGCCGTCAGAGACCCCCACACAGCTCCCCAACCTGTAAGACTTGCATCTGTTGAGATTACAGTCCAGGTCGGAAGAACAAAAGAAGCCCCCTGAACTAAACGATGGTGATCTGTCCACCACGGCAGAGAGTGTCGTACAATCGGTTTTAAAGATATTAATTGAGATATCTTTGTGTAATCCCTGCACCACTGGTTCAGCATACAGAGCTGAAGAGGTCGCATGTGAAAACGAGCAAAGGGGATCGCGTCCGATGCAGCAGTCATAAGACCTAGAATTTCCATGCATAAGGCTACCGAAGGGAATGATTGTGACTGAAGGTTTCGACAAGCTGATATCAATTTTAGACGTCTCTTGTCTGTCAAAGATAGAGTCATGGACACTGAATCTATCTGGAAACCCAAAAAGGTTACCCTTGTCTGAGGAATCAATTAACTTTTTTAGTAAATTGATCCTCCAACCATGATCTTGAAGAAACAACACAAGTCAATTCGTATGAGATTCTGCTAAATGTGAAGACTGAGCAAGTACCAAGATATCGTCCAAATAAGGAAATACCACAATACCCTGTTCTCTGATTACAGACAGAAGGGCACCGAGAACCTTTGTAAAAATTCTTGGAGCTGTTGCTAGGCCAAATGGCAGAGCCACAAACTGGTAATGCTTGTCTAGGAACGAGAATCTCAGAAACTGATAGTGATCTGGATGAATCGGAATATGCAGATATGCATCCTGTAAATCTATTGTAGACATATAATGCCCTTGCTGAACAAAAGGCAGGATAGTCCTTACAGTTACCATTTTGAATGTTGGTATCCTTACATAATGATTCAATATTTTTAGATCCAGCACTGGTCTGAAGGAATTCTCCTTCTTTGGTACAATGAAGAGATTTGAATAAAACCCCATCCCCTGTTCCAGAACTGGAACTGGCATAATTACTCCAGCCAACTCTAGATCTGAAACACATTTCAGAAATGCTTGAGCCTTCGCTGGATTTACTGGGACATGGGAAAGAAAAAATCTCTTTGCAGGAGGCCTTATCTTGAAGCCAATTCTGTACCCTTCTGAAACAATATTCTGAATCCAAAGATTGTGAACGGAATTGATCCAAATTCCTTTGAAAAAACGTAATCTGCCCCCTACCAGCTGAGCTGGAATGAGGGCCGCACCTTCATGTGGACTTAGGAGCTGGCTTTGATTTTCTAAAAGGCTTGGATTTATTCCAGACTGGAGATGGTTTCCAAACTGATACCGCTCCTGAGGATGAAGGATCAGGCTTTTGTTCCTTGTTGTGACGAAAGGAACGAAAACGATTATTAGACCTAAATTTACCTTTAGATTTTTTATCCTGTGGTAAAAAAGTTCCTTTCCCTCCAGTAACAGTTGAGATAATAGAATCCAACTGAGAACCAAATAATTTATTACCCTGGAAAGAAAGGGAAAGCAGAGTAGACTTAGAAGACATATCAGCATTCCAAGTTTTAAGCCATAAAGCTCTTCTAGCTAAAATAGCTAGAGACATATACCTGACATCAACTCTAATGATATCAAAGATGGCATCACAAATATAATTATTAGCATGTTGAAGAAGAATAATAATGCTATGAGAATTATGATCTGTTACTTGTTGGGCTAAAGCTTCCAACCAAAAAGTTGAAGCTGCAGCAACATCCGCCAAAGATATAGCAGGTCTAAGAAGATTACCTGAACACAAGTAAGCTTTTCTTAGAAAGGATTCAATTTTCCTATCTAAAGGATCCTTAAAGGAAGTACCATCTGCCGTAGGAATGGTAGTACGCTTAGCAAGAGTAGAGACAGCCCCATCAACCTTAGGGATTTTGTCCCAAAATTCTAATCTGTCAGATGGCACGGGATATAATTGCTTAAAACGTTTAGAAGGAGTAAATGAATTACCCAAATTATTCCATTCCCTGGAAATTACTTCAGAAATAGCACCAGGAACAGGAAAAACTTCTGGAATAACTACAGGAGATTTAAAAACCTTATCTAAACGTTTAGATTTAGTATCAAGAGGACCAGAATCCTCAATTTCTAATGCAATTAGGACTTCTTTAAGTAAAGAACGAATAAATTCCATTTTAAATAAATATGAAGATTTATCAGCATCAACCTCTGAGACAGAATCCTCTGAACCAGAAGAGCCATTATCAGAATCAGAATGATGATGTTCATTTAAAAATTCATCTGAAAATAGAAGTTTTAAAAGACTTTTTACGTTTACTAGAAGGAGGAATAACAGACATAGCCTTCTTAATGGATTTAGAAACAAAATCTCTTATGTTATCAGGAACACTCTGAGTATTAGATGTTGATGGAACAGCAACAGGTAATGTAACTTTACTAAAGGAAATATTATCTGCATTAACAAGTTTGTCATGACATTTAATACAAACAACAGCTGGAGGAACAGCTACCAAAAGTTTACAGCAGATACACTTAGCTTTGGTAGCTCCAGCACCAGGCAGCGATTTTCCAGAAGTATCTTCTGACTCAGCTTCAACATGGGACATCTTGCAATATGTAATAGAAAAAACAACATATAAAGCAAAGTTGATCAAATTCCTTAAATGACAGTTTCAGGAATGGGAAAAAATGCCAGTGAACAAGCTTCTAGCAACCAGAAGCAATAAAAAATGAGACTTAAATAATGTGGAGACAAAAGTGACGCCCATATTTTTTTAGCGCCAAATAAGACGCCCACATTATTTGGCGCCTAAATGCTTTTGGCGCCAAAAATGACGCCACATCCGGAACGCCGACATTTTTGGCGCAAAAGAACGTCAAAAATGACGCAACTTCCGGCGACACGTATGACGCCGGAAACAGAAAAAAAAATTTGCGCCAAAAAAGTCTGCGCCAAGAATGACGCAATAAAATGAAGCATTTTCAGCCCCCGCGAGCCTAACAGCCCACAGGGAAAGTCAAATTTTAAGGTAAGAAAAAAATTGTTTTATTCAAATGCATTATCCCAAATATGAAACTGACTGTCTGAAAATAAGGAATGTTGGACATCCTGAGTCAAGGCAAATAAATGTTTGAATACATATATTTAGAACTTTATAAAAAAAGTGCCCAACCATAGCTTAGAGTGTCACAGAAAATAAGACTTACTTACCCCAGGACACTCATCTACATGTTGTAGAAAGCCAAACCAGTACTGAAACAAAAATCAGCAGAGGTAATGGTATATATATAAGAGTATATCGTCGATCTGAAAAGGGAGGTAAGAGATGAATCTCTACGACCGATAACAGAGAACCTATGAAATAGACCCCGTAGAAGGAGATCATTGAATTCAAATAGGCAATACTCTCCTCACATCCCTCTGACATTCACTGCACGCTGAGAGGAAAACCGGGCTCCAACCTGCTGCGGAGCGCATATCAACGTAGAATCTAGCACAAACTTACTTCACCACCTCCATAGGAGGCAAAGTTTGTAAAACTGATTTGTGGGTGTGGTGAGGGGTGTATTTGTAGGCATTTTGAGGTTTGGGAAACTTTGCCCCTCCTGGTAGGAATGTATATCCCATACGTCACTAGCTCATGGACTCTTGCTAATTACATGAAAGAAATAAAAATGTTGCATTTTATGTCCCATTAATATTGCCTTATTTTTAGCTGTGGTCAGTGTCCTTTATATAGGTCCTGGGAAGAACACTGTACTTTATTTGTATGTTGTGCCTGATTCGCTCACACCAGGAGTGACTATGCATTAAAGGGACAGTAAAAGTCAAAATTCAACTTTCATGATTCAGATAGAACATGCAACTCTAAATAAGTTTATACTTCGCTTTTATAATTAAATTTAAGTAAATTGGAAAGTTGTTTAAAATTGAATGCTCTATATAAATCATGAAAGTTTCATTTTGACTTTACTGTTCCTTTAGGGTCAGACTTTAAATCAACAGAAGAGTTTAAAAGATAGTTACACACAAGCACATGTGCAATAATAAAATGCTTTCAACCTCCCCAAATTGTATATTTGTATCTAAAATAAAAATGTATTTTACAGCACTAGGACAATATTCAAGATCAAAATGTTTATGTGCAATATATGAATACACAACAGAATGTACACACCCACTGTCTCACTTGAATTTCAATGTTCGGGTGCAATAACCTTAATCCTTTAACATTGGATATAATCCAAATTGTAGAACACACTGCACACTTCTTATCACAGGTAGGAGACTGGTTTTATTGCTGTATCAATCCATACAATACCATTAACTATTTAAATTTAAATATTTTAAATCCACACTCCAAAAACCCATAATCTATCACATAACAGGGGAGGGACCATTCACTTTTACACCTTATTTTCCATCTTAAAGAGACAGTGTTATATGTTGGTCCTCACAACCCCTAAGTGTTGGAAATACAATGTAACTATAATATTAAACAGTTTTGGAGGAGATTTAACAAAATATGTGCACTAAATTAAAGGAGTCAAATCATATTCTCAGTTTAAACCATAGAGTTGTAGCATATGTAACATTTTAATCCATTTGGCTTCCCTGAACAGCAGATCCATAACTATATCACCGCCCATACACCTCTGTTTGATCTCTTCTAACAGCAAACTCAACTGATTAATCTGATGTCCCTTTTCTGCAAAACGTGATGGTACAGGAAGGTTTTGTAACATAGGATTCCTAATATTAGATTTGTGCTGTACAACAAGATCCTTGATCTTTTAAGTTGTTTGTCCTAAATACACCAATCCACACATGCACTTAAAGTATATACCGCATGATCACAGAGGCTTCCGGTGGGAGGAGCGTGGTGTAGGAACGTGCGTTCTACAGCTCGAGTAAGAAGAGCAAAATTTTTCAACTACCCCGCAAAGAGTACCCCTATAGCCGTGGAATATTATACCGGCCAGGGAAGGACTGAAGAGAGGTTGCACGGAAGTCACACTTGCCACCAGCGGTCGGCTGGCACTGGCCACAAGCAGAAAAAAAAACTTTCAGTGACTAAGGCAAGCCGGGTGGTGACGCAGTTACCTGGAGCGCAGGACCATGTCCGGGAACGGACCCGGAGGCCCCCGAGAGATAACGCAACATTACGAAGAAAGGAGCAGAGTGCTCCACGAAACCATTGAGAAAGCCTCATAAGGCCAGGTTCACCTTCCTACCGGGACCGCTCGAGAGGTGTCACGTTTGGTGCTGGATACAGGAAGGTGCCGGTGAAGTGAGAGGGAGCGTCTCTGCGGGGAGCCAGAAAATCTGGGAGGAAAAGCGCAAGTATCTGATAAAATATTTGTCACCACCTGTGTCACTGTATGCTTGTATGGGAACGCTTTTAAAGGTGAACTATAGACTTTTATTCTGGTATCCTGTGTGTGGATATAGCTGGTGCGAGTACTTAAGATAATCAGCGGGTTGAAGCAAGAAAAGAAATTAAGGCCTTTCTTAAATTTTACATTCAGCAGAAAGGTTAAGGATAAGAAAGGATAAAATATACTTCTCAGAAACGCTGGCATAAGTGCTGCATAAAGACCAATCTCTTTATATAAACCTCTTACACAGAAAAAAGGGGAACCTTGGAGATAAAGTTGTGTGAGTCTTATGGAGTACACTTGAGCAAGTTGCGACAGGAGGCACAAGTCTAATAAAATCTGGATGGTTAAACTCGTGTCTTGGGTCCCAGAGTTAGCTGGTTGTTAGTCACTAGCCATAAGCCAAGGACTTGACGAGGTAGAATCTGGGCAAATAAAATAAAGGGTTGAAGCAGAGATTGACAAGAAATCTTCACGTTCTGTTGTTTTTCTGACTGCAAATCTGTATTGCATGCAGTGGTTCACAGGCCCTGGTTAGCTCCAGTGGATTATATGGAAGACCCAGCAGTGGGGCCAGGTGTACTAAGTTATTAAAGAAAAGGAAATCTCGCTGCTATTATCTACAAGTGTTAGAAAATCTTTAATAAGTTGCCCAAAAAAGGTTCTATACATGTGCATAATTGAGTTTGATATGCAGACTTGTCCAGAAGAGGGCAGTTAACGGTTAATATATGGACTACCTTTATTTGTTTTTCTGCTCTTTATGTGTATGTAACCACCTGAAACAATAGAATATAGCTTATGGTACGGGCCTGAGATACAGGTTTTGGGGCTATAAATCTGTGCTATTGTTAAGATTGAATGTTGGTTTATTGGTCAGAAGTCAGTAGATTATGTGATACTGTGGTAATATAACAACATATAAGTAAATTAAAGTGTTCTGCTGTCTCCTGATAGGAATAGATAGTGTACTTAGAGATAGCGGCCTGCTGGCCTGTATAGGTTCAAACAACAGGTGATATAGAAAGCCCTTAACTCTGTCTGTTAAGCCTGCGGTGACTCAAATAGTGGTAGCTGAGGCTTAATATTTCTACATAGATTAATAGTGGCTAATCGTTACTATACCTGCTAGAGGTTAAGTGTTAATAGTGTTTTGTTTTTTTTTCTTGTTTTTTTTTTTTCTTTTTCGCTTTTTTTCCTTTTACTCTGAATACTCTGAATTTTGCTTGGCGTCATAAGCACAAAGATAAAGTCACAATAGGTTTTTCTTGAAATAATCTACCCTTTTTTTTTCTTTTTTTTTTTATATAAAGTTTTTTCACTTGTTCACTTTATTGTTATTTTTCACTTGTTCACTTGGGGTAATTTTTGTTTATTTTTAAGATGTTTTGTTTTTGACAATTCCACAACCTAGGTGTCTAGGTTCAATGTTTTTCTGAGTGACAGAGTAATAGGTTTCACTTTAGTTTTTAATTTTCTTTCCTTTAATGGAGAGATTTATCACTTCAGCAAAAGTTAAATCGCCAGCAATGCCACCTAAACAACGTGAGAAAAAATCAAAACTTATTGACATGGAACAGAGTATGGAGGGCCAGGTATTACAAGTAGGTAACTATGATACCCAAAGATTACTACAGCAAATTTCTGAATTAATAGTACCTCAACTTAATGCAATTAAAGCTGAGATATCTGGTCTTACTGAAGAGATTAGACACTTTTCCAACAGGCTAGGGGAAGCAGAAATGAGAATTTCGGATTTGGAAGATCAGGTGGGCACACACGATAAGCTATATAAAACACAGCAGGATATAATCAAAAATATGCAGTTTAAAGTTGAAGAGTTAGAGGATCACTCACGTAGGAACAACGTGAAAATAATAGGGCTCCCAGATATTCCTCAGTACCAAGATTTAATTAAATTTACTGCCAAATATTTACCAACGTTATTGGGTTTACAAACCTCAGATGTGTCTTTTTTGGTAGAAAGGGCCCACAGATTAGGCTCCCCTAGAGTAGATAGTAATGGCATAAATAAACCTAGGGCCATTATGGTAAAATACCTTAACTTCCAAGATAAAATTTCAATTATGAGACAGTTTAGACAAAAAAGCCCAATAATGATAGGCCAAGAGAAAATCCTGTTATTTCAGGACTATTCTAATGAAACTTCCATAAAAGCAGAGAAATGTCACCCTTCTGTACGTCGCTAATACAAAAAGGCATGCAGGCCAGACTTATGTACCCCGCCAAAATATGTTTCAAGCATAATAATGAAAATATCACGTTAAAATCTCCGCAAGAAGCTAAAGAATTTATTAAGTCTTTATAATGGGATATAAAGTGTAGGCTTCTGCTACACTAGGTTTTACTATGTTATAACTGGTAAAGTGGTATGGCCCAGCTATGTAAAGATCTAGAATGTCCTATAACAGGACACTATGTTAGGATGTTTGATTGGCATTTGTTTTGTTTTCCCCCTTTTTTTTTTTTTTTTTTTTTTTTTTTTTGTGTTTTAAGACTCAGAAACAGTAATGGTTAATTTAGTATCATGGAACGTGGGGGGGATAACCTCTCCAGCCAAAAGGTCTATAATTTTAAAATTACTAAAGAAAAAGAACCCAGACATAGCTCTCTTGCAAGAGACACAATTGCAAGAAGCAGAATTGGAGAAACTTAAATGTAAATGGGTAGGAGAGGTGATTGCTGCTCCCGGACCTAACCGCAAGAGAGGGGTAGCAGTTTTATTTTCTAAAAATTTTAAATATAAAATTATAGTACAGGAAAGGGATCCGGGGGGGGAGATATATTATATTTGGAATTGAACATGGTAACACTTCATTATTTATATGTAATGTATATGGCCCCAATAGATTAGAGCCAGGGTTCTGGGATGACTTGTATGTTAAACTTTTTCCTTATATTAATAAGAATGTGATTATTGCAGGAGACTTTAACATGACACCAGTTCCTGTGATGGACAGAACAAGAGCTGGTAATCGACCTATAGGTAGAAAAGCGGAAGAAAGACTATTTAGAGCATTTCGAAATAAATTAAATCTTCATGATATTTGGCGATCAAAGAACCCTGATATGAGATGTTTTTCCTGTGTATCTAAGACCCACAAAGTAATGTCCCGCATAGATCTTTTTTTAGTCAATGAGTCCATGTTATCTTTAGATCTAAACCCAACGATAGACGATATAGTTATATCGGACCACGCGATAATTGGTCTTGATATAGAAGGTATTAGATCTCGGAAGTCTGGGAATAATAATTTTTTCTTCCCAAAATACTTGGTACAGGATATTGATTTTAATAGATTTTCAGTACAAAAATGGAAACAATACAAAACAGAAAATATAAATTACTACCATAAAATAGAGGTCTTCTGGGAGGCTGCAAAAGCTGTCCTTCGAGGTGAAATAAAAGGTTATGTAATTAAACGGGAAAAGAAAATGAGAACTCGGGATTTACAATTAGAAAACCAATTAAAAAATAACTATAAAACATATATTGATAATCCTAATGATGAAACTTGGGCTAAATATAGGAAAGCCAAATCAGAAAGAGAGGGATTTTTAAAACTTAAAATAGCAAAACAGGATAGGAAGGCGAATGCCTTTTTCTCTAGTTACCAGGGAAGGTCAGCTAAGTTCTTAGCCAAATTAAATAAGGGCGGAAATGATGGGAAGAGGAACATTAGCAGTATTAAAATGGGGGATCTTAGAATTACCTCACCAAAGGAGATAAATAAATTAATGTATGACTACTATGGTGAAATATACTCAGTAGGATTAGTTAATGAAACGGCTAAAGACCAATTTTGGAAGGAAGTGCTTCTCCCCCAAATACCTTCAGAGGATCTTATAGAATTAAATAAACCTATATCAGAAGAGGAAATTTTAACAGCTATAGATAAGGCTAAATTAAATAAAGCTCCAGGCCCGGACCAAGTTCCTGTGGAATTCTATAGAAAACTTAAAAGTGAAATTGGGGGTACATTGCAAGACCTATTTAATCAATATTTTATTAAACATGAAACAGAATCTAGCCTTTTTTGTGCTTCTACAGTCATCTTATTACACAAAAAAGATAAGGACCCGGAAAACCTTAATGCTTATAGACCGATATCATTATTAAATAATGACTATAAACTTATTACAGCAATTGTGGCAGATAGGCTGAAGAAGTATATAAATAAGTTGATCCATAGTGATCAAACGGGATTTATGCCAGGAAGAAGTATAACAAAAAATATACGAAAGGTTTTATTAGTTTTGAGCTACTATTGGAATAAAACTAAAATTAAACATAATGTAAGTGAAGTAGATTTGGCACTCTTAACACTGGACGCGGAAAAAGCTTTTGATGCGATTGTATGGGAACATCTATTTACTTCTTTATCTCGATTTGGTATTACAGGTAACTTTCTCAATTTTATTAAATTGATCTACAAGGCACCTTATTCAACATTATTGGTAAATGGATATTTTTCTCTAAAAATAACACTGATGAAAGGGACTAGACAAGGTTGTCCATTGTCACCCCTGCTTTTTAACCTTTCGATTGAACCCTTAGCGGTTAGACTTAGACAAGTACTAGAAGGAATTAAAATGGGGGATGGTAATGTTGTTTTATCTTTATATGCAGATGACTTAATACTCTTCTTATCAAGAACTGCACAAAGTATTCCTTTACTGTTGGAAATAATTAATGAATTTGGCTCCTTTTCGGGGTATAGGGTAAACCAGCCAAAATCAGAATTATTGTGGATAAAGCGGCCTAAAAAATATATTTTCCAACACCCTTTTTGAGAGGTCAATCAAATTAAATACTTAGGGCTATATTTAAGCTCAAATCCAGAGTTGTGGTATTCATTAAATCACTCTAAATTTTTCCTTGAATGTTCTTCAGTGTTGGAGAAGTGGAGACCACTACCTATTTCGGTCTCCGCTAGAATTATGATGCTGAAAACATTTTTATTTCCACAACTGTTGTACATAATGCAGAATTTCCCTATTTTTATAAGGAACGAGGATATGAAGAAATATGATAGAGAATGTAAAGCTTTTATATGGGGTGGAAAGAGGGTGAGACTTGCTAAAAATACGTTATACCTAGACAAAGATTTTGGAGGGTTTGATCTCCCCAATATTAAAATATACAACCAGGTCGCAATGTTAAAAATAGCAATTGATTGGATTACAGAAAAAGACCATTGCTCTTTTAGAGATATGGAGGGTAGTATAATAAAACCATTTACTCTAAAAGCTATCTTACATACTCCTATATCGAAAATTCCAGCGATGATATTAAAGATCAAGATTGTTAGTAATATAGTTAAATTCTGTATAGATCTTAAAATAAATTTTAGGTTTTCCAAGTATCTTCCTATGGTTGGACACCCAGAATTTGGACAAGGATTAAGTTTTGGTATTTTTCATCTTTGGAAAAAAAAAAAGGATTAGAATTTCTACAACAACTATCTGATAAGGACACAGGGGTTATTAAACCATTTTCTCAGATACAAGCTGAATATGCTATCCCTAGGCAGCACTTCTTTGCTTTTCTACAGGTTAGACAATTTTATAATTACATAACACAAAACCCCCAAGGTGATGGGGGTCTAGGGGTAATAGAATCTGGGTTACAGATATACCGGGCAGGTTTCCACTCAATAGCATTTTGATACAAGATGGTATTGAAAAAAAGGGGTGAGATGCACCTAGAAATCCTTACTAAAAAATGGGAAAATAATTTCCCTGACTTACTACCCCAAGATTTTAAACGGAGTATAGGGACAGTGGGTTTTAGATACACAGCCTGGAAAGAATCTCATAGTTACCTGGTAAACCTTGCATATATTACGCCCATACGTTTAGCCAAATGGGATAAGAATTCTAAAGGGAATTGTTTTCACTGTTATGAGCCCCGGGCAGATATTGTTCATTGCTTATGGAGTTGCCCGAGGATATATCAGTTCTGGAAGAAAATAGAGTTTTGGCTGAATAGGTTTTTGAGTCAAAGGGTGGTTTTTACGCCTATAAGTATATATTTTTTTATTTTTGATAATAAATATGTAAAAGGAGAGTACGCCTTATTAATATCAGCAATACAAATTGCCAGGAACTTAATTTTCCGGCATTGGAAAGCTAAAAAGTATCCGAGTTTAGCGGATTTTGCCCAAAAAATGACTGTTCAATTAATTATAGAACAACTGAACTTAGAGCCAAACAAAGAAACCCAAGCTAGAGATTTTTACACAAAATGGGTAGATATCATCAAATTACAACCATCGGTGATACAAGTAGATATCCTGAAATCTTTGCATAAAGCAGGTTTTATACCCCCTTGAGAGACATAGTATTGGATATAATTACTTACTCAATTCATGTATTATGAGTAATTGGTCATAGGTTGTATTGATAAGGCAAGACAATGTTATATATGGATCATGTTAAGCGTAGCATTGTAAGGATATTTATTACATGTATAATGTGATCCTGTTATAGTCTCCTATATCTATGCCTCTTTTTTCTTTTTTTGTGTTTCTTTCTTTTTTGATTGTATGATGTGTTTCATGAATTGGTACTTAAATAAAGATGTTAAAAAAAAATAAAAAAATTATATACCACAATTATGGAAGTACATGTATGATACCTCTTATCCTGAACTTCTTGTGTCTTCTCAGTGTTGTTTATAGCAGTAAGAAGAATTCAGGTATTATTCCAATTTGTTTTGATTAAAAAAAAAAAGGTTGGCTGCTTGAAAAGTTTTACTCTTATTCCACCAGCATGAAAAGATTATTAACCAGGCTTCAATAATCCTCCACATAGGATGAACAGTTCTAATTACCATCCACCAGAAAAGGGTTTAAATTTTGCCAGGCAGTAAATAGAAAGTTATGCTTTTAAACTTTCCCTTATATATGCTAGACAGGGGCAACAAGCATTAAGAGACACTTTGCCTTTAGCGCCACCAGCAACTGCCATAAATCTTTCCCAATTCACTTTGAATAAAAAGACCAGGTCATTCCTTCCCTTAAGGATTTTGGATGTAGAATATTATTCAAACATCTTTCATGAGGGATAAATATATGTTTTAATCTTTTATCCTTTCTACTGCCAAGTATTAAGTTTTGACTTAGTTTAACCAGATGTGCTCCCAAATCCAAAAACCTTAGTAGCTTCACAAACAAGCACATGCAGCATGAGTAACGTATAACGCTATGACTTTTATCAACTTAGATACTTGCGGTTTCCCCAGCTTTCAGGTATCGACATCAACACGTACTTTGATCACTTCACCACTGTCTTTCTGTACCTTGTTCCTAATGTGACACCTCTCGTCTGGTTTAGGGTCCCAAAATCCGGGCGGAAGACACAGTGGGATTATGAAAATTTTTCACGGCCTCTGTACTGTGCCGCTCTTTACTATGTTCTTCTGTCGATCTACCACCGAAAGATGAGCTCCTAGCATCAGCCGTCTCAATCGACAATCACCATAGCGTCAGCTGCCTCAGTTTTGCTCAACAGCCAAAGCTATACTCTCGCTCTCCACTCTTTTCTTTGCATGCGCTTCAGGCCAGAGCTGTCCGGCCTAAGCTGGCTTCATGGACTTCCATCAGTACTTTGGCAAAATTTTCTCCCGGGCAGGGTTCTCTGTCCCCGGCAATAGGAGGTAAGCACAGGGGTGGTCACGTGGTCCTCCCACCGGAAGTCACTAGCTTAATCACTAATTGATCACCCCTTCACACGTGTCTGAGCAGGCAGATGCATCCGCATAGGTTGTTTTCACTAATGTGAATTTACCCTTTGTATACAGATCCCATTAAAACTGAATTAAAGGGACAGTCTAGGCCAAAATAAACTTTCATGATTCAGATAGAGCATGTCATTTTAAACAATTTTCCAATTTACTTTTATCACCAATTTTGCTTTGTTCTCTTGGTATTCTTAGTTGAAAGCTTAACCTAGGAGGTTCATATGCTAATTTCTTAGACCTTGAAGGCCACCTCTTTTCAGAATGCATTTTAACAGTTTTTCACCACTAGAGGGTGTTAGTTCACGTATTTCGTATAGATAACACTGTGCTCGTGCACGTGATGTTATCTGGGAGCAGGCACTGATTGGCTAGACTGCAAGTCTGTCAAAAGAACTGAGAAAAGGGGCAGTTTGCAGAGGCTTAGATACAAGATAATCACAGAGGTTAAAAGTATATTAATATAACTGTGTTGGTTATGCAAAACTGGGGAATGGGTAATAAAGGGATTATCTATCTTTTAAAACAATAAAAATTCTGGTGTAGACTGTCCCTTTAATCAACTTTAAAATGTGTGAAAAGCAGTTTTTCATAAGTATAAATTGTTTTCTTTCAAGTTTATAATCCTATTAAAGGACAAAACACTTAAAATTGTTAAACAAAATGTTTAATTAACTATAATATAAAAACTTTGAAATATGTGTTTATTGTTGATTATGTCTCAAGTAATTTAACTCTGAGTATTATGGATTTAAAAATTCTGAGAATTGGAAGTGCATACTGCAGACTTCACAAGCCTAACCCTGCCATATATTTGTCCCTTGTTGACCTTAACAGAGGTGATCAAATAAGAGACTGGAAAAAAGTCTAATAACGTGTTAATGCATTCAGGAAAAAAAAAAAAATTGTCCTGTGGACTCTCCCCATCTTATGAAAAAAACAGGAAAGTATTGTAATTACCAGGCCTGCTTTGTCCATTTCGTAAAAATAATGGTTGTGCAAAAATAGCTGGATGTTTTACACAGAATGCTTTATTTATATTTATAATAAATTAACCCCTCTTCCATTTATCTCAGTGTGCACAACTCAATTAACACAGAAGAAAGCTGCATGCATATACATCTGAAAAAGGCTTCCCTAAGGAACCAAAAACAAGCAACTTAAAAGGACAGTCTACACTAAAAATGTTATTGTTTAAAAAGATAATGTCTTTACTGCCCATTCCCAAAGCTTTGTACAACCAACATTGATATAGTAATGTACTTTATAACATTTAAACCTCTAAATTTCTGCCTGTTTCTAAGGTACTATAGACAGCCTCTTACCACATACTTTTTTATTAGCTTTTTACAACAGGAGACTGCTAGTTCATGTTGGCCAGATAGATAACATTGTGCTCACGCCCGAGGAGTTATCACAACACAGTACTAAATGCAAGTCAATAGATAATAAATAAATAAAAAATAATTTGATCAGGGGGCTGTCAGAAGATGTTTAGATACAAGGTAATCACAGATGTAAAAAGTAAATTAATATAATCATGTTGGTAATGCAAAACTGGGGAATGGGTAATAAAGGGATTATCTTTTAAAACAATAAAAATTCTATTGTAGACTGTCCCTTTAAAGGTACCTACGTTTGGTATATTGAAAAGTGTAGAATGATTGCCTTTTTTTTTAGCCAAGAAAGGAAATAAAAAAGTATTCAGTATTTACAGAAACAAATATTAGTTATTGAGGCAAACCAATTTTAACTGTATTCGGCATTGCATTAGCTACTGTAACTTTAAGCAATAATAAAACAATTTTACAAAAAATTAACACAAACTATTTTGTTCACTATAAAAGGATTTTTAAGAGCAAGGAGCAAAAAATCAATTCAATGTTAGCTGGTGGAATTATTTAATATTAGCTTTTGCTCAAAACAAGTTCAGATCTTAGAATCCGCTTATGAAGACTGTTTGAAACAAGCTTTAATGCATAATTAGCTTGCATAAATTACAGTAAGTACACTAAACACCAGAATGCTGGCGTGATTACCTCTGAGCATGTCACAGCAGCATAAAGATCAACCAGAACATCTGTATGGATGGATTACAACAGCCAAAGACATATCCAACACCAGCAGCTTCTTGAAAAGCTACCAAAATAAGTGATACAGCAACAACAAAAAATAACTATCAAGTGTTTTATTCTAAGTTTGAGCTGCTTTATAACCTGTGATCTGCAGAAGGGATTTAATACAATCCGATGATTTTTACATTTGTTTAGAAAATGATGCAAGTAGCATTGATCATTTATGTGTGTATCATTATATCCTAGATTATAATGAGCAACACACCAGGTTTGGACATTATTGGGCATCCTTTGGAGATCATCACAGTACAATACAGGAGATATGTTATTGATGGATCATGGTAAATGCCTCCAACAAGCCATGAGAGTTCAACAGTGATAGATTTCATGTTTTCCTGCCTGTTGGTGATTTCACACTGTGCATACATAAACCATATGGGAAATATGCATTATTGACTGCAACACTCAATTTTTTGATGATTTTTTTTTATTCTCGCAATGCAAATGTGCACCATGCCAGCTCTATTGGAAACCATGAACTGTGCTGTAGGGATTATTGTAAGCATCCACTGTTTTAAACTGAAGTTTATGTCATTTTATTTATATATGCTTTGAATATATCAGTAAGTAAGCTGCAAACAGATTTGTATATAAGCAATTTACAATCATTTGTCTTCTTTGTTGTGACCAATTTGGACAAAATGCAAATGATACTGTGCTCTAAGCTAACCAATCACTGTGTAGTATATACAATTTACCATAATCAAGTATGATATTGAATAGCAAAACTAGTTTAAATAATGAATATATAATGCATTTATTGATGAATTAAACATTTTCTTGGGAAAGGGAGTAGTTAAAATGCACTTAATTCTCTTGCCATCCTTTGTTGAAGGACCAGCAATGCTCTACTGGCAGCTAGCATAACACATCTAGTGAGCCAGTGACAAGAGGCATATATGTGCAGCCACCAATCAGCAGCTAGCTCTAAGCAGTGTATTGCTTCTCCTAACCTACCTAAGTATGCTTTTTAACAAAGGATACAAAAAGAACAAAGTAATTTAGATGGTAGAATTAAATTGGAGTTGTTTAAAATAATATGTTCTATTTGAATAATGAAAGTTTATTTTTTACTTTACTGCCCTCTTTAGTTTTACTAGTAAACACACTTAGGCCTCTAGTTATCAAGCCAACCTCCAAAAAATATGCACAAATAGTAAGAGGTGAATACAGCGCCAACAAGAGGCCAAGGGATAAATATACTCACAGAGAGATAAAAGAAGATTATTTGATGAACCATGTTAAAAAGCATCAGTAAAAAATGTAAAAAACACATATAGATAAAATTACAAAAACAGGAATATCTTGCAGGAGCGGCTAAAGCTGATCATTACAATAAAAACAGAGATAATAACAGGTGATCAGTGTGAGTGGTACACCAGATTAAGAGTGTAAACTGATAAAACAGAATAAGCCTAAGTACAACTATAACAAGTGCATCAAGCAAGAAATTAATAAACAATAGTACAAACAATAATGTTCAAAAAATAGTGTGTCAAAAAAATAGAAAAAATAGAAAAATGCACTGCAGTGTAAAAAGAGGGTCAAATAGTAAGTGAGTGCAAATGGATATAACAAATGCTAGCTACTAATCCAGTGAGGTAAAGATATAATTAAATAAAATACACAATATGCAATAACATAAAAAATATATTCCAAAAAAGTGTTCCATCCAAAAAGTTGATCAACAAATGTTAGTGAAGAACAAAAATAAGTCAATCAAAACCAAAAAAAAAAATGAAAAAAAATGGGTGATGAAAAACAAGGTGAAAGTGAGGAAATTGGTTCCTTCAATATTAGTTACTAACAGATCCAAATTCCTGAGTGTTCCAAAAAGTTGATCAACAAATGTTAATGAAGAACAAAAATAAGTCAATCAAAACCAAAAAAAATAAAAAATGAAAAAAATGGGTGACGAAAAACAAGGTGACAGTGAGGAAATAGGTTCCTTCAATATTAGTTACTTTAACAGATCCAAATTCCTGAGTGTGGTAGTTGAAGTAGCTGATTGGATCCTAGCAACTGTCAGCTGCTCCTATGGTATCCTAAAAAGTGTCCCTGAAAAAAAGAAATTCACAACATAGTGTATCCAATATGAGAATGAAGTAAAGATTAAAATAATGCTTACCAATATGTCAACGCGTTTCTGCCCTCAAAAAAGGGCCTTTCTCAAGACTAAAGACTTTTTTAGACTTTTTTTTTCTGTTTCACTAGTTTACACTCTTAATCTGGTGTACCACTCACACTGATCACCTGTTATTATCTCTGTTTTTATTGTAATTATCAGCTTTAGCCGCTCCTGCAAGATATTCCTGTTTTTGTAATTTTATCTATATGTGTTTTTTACATTTTTTACTGATGCTTTTTAACATGGTTCATTAAATAATCTTCTTTTATCTCTCTGTGAGTATATTTATCCCTTGGCCTCTTGTTGGCGCTGTATTCACCTCTTACTATTTGTGCATATTTTTTGGAGGTTGGTTAGGATCCCTGTTTGGATATAGCTTGAGGATTACCTTAGCGCTTGTACACTACCCCCTTTTTCTCTAGTTATCAAGCCGTCAACCACAAATACGCTGGAATTCCGCAGCATATTTGTGGCGAAGCTGATTCGCCTTAGTTATCAAAGGCTAGAGACCGGCAAAAGTAGAATATAGTGATGTAAGCTACGATCCGCCGGTCTCAGTCCAACACAGATCGATTCTTACGTCACTACAGATGTGCCGAACACAAGTTCGGCACAATCTGACTACTTTTGCTAGTTATCAAATAACTAGCAGGTACGCTCGGCACTATTCTGGCCCAGCGTACCTGGTTTTCAATCCGCCGCCCTGGAGGCGGCGGATCCCACAGGAATCAATGGGAGTCTGACAGCAGCGAAAGCTCATGTTCGCTGCTGCCCGATATCCCATTGATTTCTATGGGAGATGTCTGCACCTAACACCCTAACATGTACCCCGAGTCTAAACACCCCTAATCTGCCCCCCCCTACACCGCCGCCACCTAAATAAAGTTATTACCCTCTAAACCGCCGCTCCTGTACCCCGCCGCAACTATAATAAATATATTAACCCCTAAACCGCCGCTCCCGGACCCCGCTGCCACCTACATTATACCTATAAACCCCTAATCTGCCGCCCCCTATACCGCCGCCACCTATATTAAAGTTATTAACCCCTATCATGCGTATCCCAGACCCCGCCGCAACTAAATAAATTGTTTAACCCCTAAACCGCCGGTCCCGGACCCCGCCGCAACTAAATTAAATGTTTAACCCCTAAACCGCCGCTCCCGGACCCCGCCGCCACCTATATTAAACTTATTAACCCCTAAACCTAAGTCTAACACTAACACCCCCTAACTTAAATATTATTTAAATAAATCTAAATACATATTACAATTAACTAAATTATTCCTATTTAAAACTAAATACTTACCTGTAAAATAAACCCTAAAATAGCTACAATATAACTAATAATTATATTGTAGCTATTTTAGGATTTAGATTTATTTTACAGGCAACTTTGTATTTATTTTAACTAGGTACAATAGCTATTAAATAGTTATTAACTATTTAATAGCTACCTAGTTAAAATAAATACAAAATTAGCTGTAAAATAAAGTTACAAATACACCTAACACTACACTATCATTAAAGTGAAGGTAAACTTCGCCTGATTCGATTAGTGGCAATGTAAATAATTAAAAAATTAGAGGGACTTTAATTCATAATTTATTTATTTTTTTATATATTTACCAAGTTATAAGCGTTTTTGTTAGCAATTTCCAATTGTTTCCAAACAGCCCATTTTTTGGGGTTTTTTTCTTTGGTCCGGTCACATTCTTGAACCAGCCAATAGTGAGTCTGGCCGTTAGGCGGCCGTCATTTGACGTCAGAACATTGTTGGAACTTGTGCGCATGCGTTGGAATTATTTGCTTATACTTCCTACCCGGGCTCGCTCCAGTTTATCGCATGCGCAATTGGGAAAGAGACCATCATACATTGACTCCGTCCTCTATCTCACTCACGCAGGCGCAAATAGAAGAGAAGCCGAGGTGTGCGCATGCGAACTTTGTCCGGCAATCGAGAACGCGCATTTGATGTACGTATAGAGCGGGTGGGACCGCTCTGTACGTAAGAGACTGTAAAATCCGGAAATTGATGGAGGGAGGAGCGAAGACCAGCAAAATACGTAAAAATATATAGTTATAAATACAATAAAACATATTGAAATCATTTAAAAAAACATAGCGATCACACTATATAGTATCTTAGTAATATAGTAAAGGTGAGAAAACAGGGAAACTTTACCTTCACTTTAAATTAATTTAAAAAATTACCTACAATTACCTAAAATTAAATACAATTAAATAAACTAAACTATAGTACAAAAAAACAAACACTAAATTACAGAAAATAAAATTTTTTACAAGAACTTGAAACTAATTACAGCTAATCTAAGCCCCCTAATAAAATAAAAAAGCCCCCCAAAATAATAAAATGCCCTACCCTATACTAAATTACAAAGTAATCAGCTCTTTTACCAGCCCTTAAAAGGGCTTTTTGCAGGGCATTGCCCCAAAGTAATCGGCTCTTTTACCTGTAAAAAAAAAAATACAACCCCCCCCAACATTACAACCCACCACCCACACACCCCTACTCTAAAACCCACCCAAACCACCCTTAAAAGAACCTAACACTAACCCCCTGAAGATCACCCTACCATGAGCCGTGTTCACCCAGCCGGGCCGAATTCTTCATCCAAGCGGGGCAGAAGAGGTCCTCCATCCGGCCGAAGAATTCATCCAAGCGGCGTCTTCTATCCTCAATCATCCGGAGCGGAGCCATTTTCCATCCAGCCGACGCGGAGCCATCTTCTTCCGACAACGTCCTAACACTGAATGCCTGTTCCTTTAAATGACTTCATCCAATATGGTGTCCCTCGAATTCCGATTGGCTGATAGGATTCTATCAGCCAATCGGAATTAAGGTAGGAAAAATCCGATTGGTTGATTTAATCAGCCAATCGGATTGAAGTTCAATCCGATTGGCTGATTGGATCAGCCAATAGAATGTGAGGTCAATTCTATTGGCTGATTAAATCAACCAATTAGATTTTTCCTATCTTAATTCCGATTGGCTGATAGAATCCTATCAGCCAATCGGAATTCGAGGGACGCCATCTTGGATGACGTAATTTAAAGGACCAGGCATTCGGTGTTAGGACGTCGTTGGAAGAAGATGGCTCTGCGTCAGCTGGATGGAAGATGGCTCCGCTCCGGATGATTGAAGATAGAAGACGCCGCTTGGATGAAGACTTCGGCCGGATGGAGGATCTCTTCTGCCCCGCTTGGATGAAGAATTCGGCCCGGCTGGGTGAACACGGCTCAAGGTAGGGTGATCTTCAGGGGGTTAGGGTTAGGTTTTTTTAAGGGGGGTTTGGGGGGTTGTGTTTTTTTACAGGTAAAAGAGCTGATTACTTTGGGGCTATGCACCGCAAAATGCCCTTTTAAGGGCTGGTAAAAGAGCTGATTACTTTGTAATTTAGTATAGGGTAGGGCATTTTATTATTTTGGGGGGCTTTTTTATTTTATTAAGGGGCTTAGATTAGGTGTAATTAGTTTAAAGTTCTTGTAATTTTTTTTTATTTTCTGTAATTTAGTGGGGGGGGTTGTACTATAGTTTAGTTAATTGTATTTAATTTTAGGTAATTGTAGGTCATTTTTTAAATTAATTTAATGATAGTGTAGTGTTTTTGTAACTTAGGTTAAGATTTATTTTACAGCTAATTTTGTAGTTATTTTAACTAGGTAGCTATTAAATAGTTAATAACTATTTAATAGCTATTGTACCTAGTTAAAATAAATACAAAGTTTCCTGTAAAATAAAAATAAATCCTAAAATTGCTACAATATAATTATTAGTTATATTGTAGCTATTTTAGGGTTTATTTTACAGGTAAGTATTTAGTTTTAAATAGGATTAATTTAGTTAATAATTGTAAGATGTATTTAGATTTATTTAAATAATATTTAAGTTAGGGGGGTGTTAGTGTTAGGTTTAGGGGTTAATAAGTTTAATATAGGTGGCGGCGGGGTCCGGGAGCGGCGGTTTAGGGGTTAAACATTTAATCTAGTTGTGGCAGGTCCGGGAGCGGCGGTTTAGGGGTTAAACATTTAGTTTAGTTGTGGCGGGGTCCAGGAGCGGTGGTTTAGGGGTTAAACATTTATTATAGTTGCGGCGGGGTCCAGGAGCGGCGGTTTAGGGGGTAATACCTTTATTTAGGTGCGGGGGGCTCCGGGAGCGGCGGTTTAGGGGGTAAAACAGTATAGTTTAGTGTGGGTGCTTAGTGACAGGCTAGCAAGAAAGCTGCGAAGAAGCCGATGAGCAGCGAGATTGATGACTGTCAGTTAACAACAGTCCGCTGCTCATCGCTCCGTACTTGGTGCGGCTTCTTGACAGCTTTCTTGATAACTTTGGCGAACGTATTCAGGTCCGCGGCGGCGATGGTATTGGGCCGGCGAATGCAGGTAAGTAGACGGCTTCATACATAGAGGCCATAGACTGTGGACAAGAGTAAATGAAATACTTAGAAACATGTATTTTTTATTAACATTGCCTTCTATTTACTTTTAGTTATATTCCCCTGATTACATCATAAGAATAAGATATCAAAATTATAAAGCCCTTTCATTTCAAACTTCACTAATAGAGAACTCTTTAATCTTTTTAATAATGTGTGAATGTCCCTTTAGAGCAGGTGTCTCAAGCTCACTGTATCTGGGGGCCAATGGCGAAGTGTGCATCTCCAATGGGGGCCACTTGAATAGAGTAAGCGCTCTGGAACTGGATATACTAGGAAATGGAAGTGACATTTACCCAAGTAGTAGTGTATGGTGGGAGTTGTAGTTCACAATAAACATAAACAGTTGTGAATATTTATCTTGTAAAAGTGCCAAGTGAAGTGATCATTCTGGAACTGTATAACTGTTAAAAGTGACATTTATACAACCGGTACATGATGTGAGTGTACAATAGACAATGCCTACTTGTATATTTATCTTGACAGTGCCTCTATAGATCAACTTGTTACACCTCTTAGAGCCCTAAAAAAAATGATGGGGCTCAAATACATATTTTCCTAATAAACAAGGGAGGGCCAGATTAAACTATCTTTAGGGCCACATATGGCCCCAGGGCCTGTACTTTGAGACCACTGCTTTTAGAGGGTTAAACATGAAGAAAAACAAGGAATTTTCTTTTTCTGTAGATAAAAAAAAAATCCTTAATCACGTTTTCACCAGCAACCTAGCAGTAAGCTGTATATAAAAGTATATATATCTATATATATACAGTATATATATATATATATATATATATATATATAACTCTATTGCAAAGAGAAAGACTGAAGACTGAAACAGTTACTAAGACTTATGCAATCTTTGATTACAAATTACCTGATTATTTATAGCAAATTTTAATTTCTTTCCATTCTCTACCACCTACAAAAACTAGATGAGAGACCCCGTCAATTTTATTAAAACACTTCAGAAGGTCTAATTACACACTCTGTTTTCTTCAATACAATTGATTAAGCAGCCAATACAGTGTGGGATTTAATTAAGGGAAGCTTTCTTTTGTTTCAAACAAAAACACTGAAATACTAAAGATGCTCTGAAACACTAAAGATGTTAATTTTCTAGCTCACAAAAAGGTTATGAAAACTTAAATGTATGATCCACAAAAATAGTCAACAGAGATAATTAAAAAGTTTAATTTCTTCTTTGGGGGGGGGGGGGACATTTTATTGGATAACATACAACAAAATAAATAGTTCACTGCAACTATAGGAGTAATGATAAATCTGGTTGGATGATGATTAATACCCTATGGATAATTCAAAAGCAAATGTATGTCCCTTTATGTTTTACTTTGTGGTCTATAAATGTTTTAAAATGTTTAAATGAATACACAGTTCAATAAGAAAGTTTTTCAGACTATATTATTCAAACTTAAAGGGGCGGTCTAGTTAAAATTAAACTTTCATGATTCAAATAAGGCATGTAATTTTAAACAACTTTCCCATTTACTTTTAACATCAAATTTGCTTTGTTATCTTGGTATTCTTAGTTGAAAGCTTAACCTAGGTAGGCTTTTATGCTTAAAGGGACAGTCAACTCAAAAATATTTATTGTTTAAAAAGATAGTCCCTTTATTACCCATTCCCCAGTTTTGCACAGCCAACATTGTTATATTTATATACGTTTAACCTCTGTAATTACCTTGTATCTCAGCCTCTTTTGACAGCCCCCTGATCACGACTTTTTTTTTATTATCTATTGACTTGCATTTTAGCTGTGTTGAGCAGAACCCACGGGCGTGAGCACAATGTTATCTATATGGCCCACATGAACTAGCAGTCTCCTGTTGTGAAAAGCAAATAAAAAAGCATGCGATTAAGAGGCTGACTATAGTGCATAGAAACTGGCAGAAATTTAAATGTTCGAATGTTATAAAGTATATTAATACAACAATGTTGGTTGAACATATTTGGGGATGGGTAGTAAAGACGTTTTCTAGCTTTTTTAAAAATAACAATTTTAGTGTTGACTGTCCCTTTAAAGGCTGCCTCTTATCTGAATGCATTTGACCGTTTTCACAGCTAGACTTCATGTGTGCCATACAGATAACGCCCATGGTGTTACTAAAGAGAGGACACTTATTGGCTAAAAATGAAATTTATGCTTACCTGATAAATGTCTTTCTTTCTTGAGACGGTGAGTTCACAGATCATCATCAATTACTGTTGTGAATATCACTCCTGGCCAGCAGGAGGAGGCAAAGATCACCACAGCAAAGCTGTTAAATATCACTCCCCTACCCACAATCCTCCAGTCATTCGACCAAAGGGAAAGGAGAGAAAGGAAGAAACACAAGGTGCAGAGGTGCCTGAGGTTTATAAAAAAAGAAACTGTTTGAAAACAGGGTGGGCCGTGGACTCACCGTGTCAAGAAAGAAAGAAATTTATCAGGTAAGCATAAATTTTTTTTTTCTTTCTAATGACACGGTGAGTCCACAGATCATCATCAATTACTGTTGAGAACCAATACCCAAGCCAGAGGACACAGATGATAAGGGAGGGACAAGACAGGAACCTAAACAGAAGGCACCACTGCTTGAAGAACCTTTCTCCCAAAAGAAGCCTCATCCGAGGCAAAAGTATCGAATTTATAGAATTTGGAAAAAGTGTGCAAAGATGACCAAGTTGCAGCCTTGCAAATCTGTTCCACAAAAGCTTCATTTTTGTAGGCCCAAGAAGAAGAAACAACCCTTGTGGAATGAGCTGTGATTTTCTCAGGAGGTTGCTGTCCAGCAGTCTCATATGCCAAGCGAAAAACGTTCTTCAGTCAAAGGGAAGGTGAAGTAGCCGTAGTTTTCTGACCCTTGCGTTTCCCATAAAAGCAAACAAAGAATGCAGAAGACTGACGAAAGTCCTTAGTTGGCTGCAAATAAAATTTTAGCGCTCGCACAACATCCAGAATATGTAACAAGCGTTCTTTGTGAGAAGGAGGATTAGGACACAAAGAAGGTACAACGATTTTCTGGGTAATATTCTTGACCGAAACAACCTTGGGCAGGAAACCAAACTTAGTATGCAGAACCACCTTATCAGAGTGAAATATAAGATAAGGTGAATCACACTGTAAAGCAGAGAGTTCAGAAACTCTCAGAGCAGAGGAAATAGCAACAAGAAACAAAACTTTCCAAAATAACTTCTTAATATCTAAAGAATGCATAGGCTCAAACAGAGCCTGTTGTAAAACTTTAAGAACAATGTAAAGACTCCATGGAGGAGTAACAGGTTTAAATACAGGCCAAATTCTAACCAAGGCCTGACAAAACGATTGTACGTCTGGCACATCCGCCAAGCGCTTATGTAACAAAATAGACAATGCCGAAATCTGACCCTTTAGAGTACTTGCCGACAAACCCTTCTCCAGACCATCCTGGAGAAAGGACAAAATCCTAGAAATCCTTACTCTACACCAAGAGTATACTTTGGATTCACACCAATACAAGTATTTACGCCAGATCTTATGGTAAATCCTGAGAGTCACAGGCTTACGAGCCTGAATCAAGGTCTCAATGACCGACTCTGAAAATCCACGCTTAGATAAAACTAAGCATTCAATCTCCAAACAGTCAGCTTCAGAGAAACGAGATTTGGATGAAGGAAGGGACCCTGAAGTAGAAGGTCCTTCCTCAGAGGCAGTCTCTAAGGTGGAAAGGATGACATTTCCACTAGGTATGCATACCAAATCTTGCGAGGCCGGGGCTATGAGAATTGCAGACGCCCTCTCCTGCTTGATTCGAGCAATGACTCTTGGAAGGAGAGCGAACGTGGGAAACAGGTATGCTAGACTGATGTTCCAAGGAACTGCCAGAGCAACGATCAGAAATGCCTGTGGATCTCTTGACCTCGAGCCGTATCTCGGAAGTTTGGCATTCTGATGAGAAGTCATGAGATCCAACTCCGGCTGTCCCCACTTGAGGGTCAAGCTGGAAAACACATCCGAATGAAGTTCCCACTCCCCGGGATGAAAAGTCTGTCTGCTCAGAAAATCCGCCTCCCAATTGTCCACTCCTAGGATGTGGATCGCAGAAAGACAGCAGTTGAGGGTCTCCGCTTCTGAATAATTTGGGCCACCACTTTCATGGCCAAGGAACTCAGAGTTCCCCCCGGTGGTTGATGTAGGCCACTGAGGTTATGTTGTCTGACTGGAATCTGATAAACCGGTCTAAGGCTAACTCAGGCCAGGCCAGAAGAGCATTGAAGATTGCTCTCAGCTCCAAGATGTTTATGGGCAGGACTGACTCCTCCTGGGTCCTAAGCCCTGAGCCTTCAACGAAGCAAGTACCCTGGGAGAAATGATCCTGAGAAAGCCACCATGAAAGAGAGTCTATTGACGCCTGATCTAGATCTACACGTGGAGACAGATCCATATAGTCCCCGTTCCATTGTCTGAGCATGCATAACTGCAGAGGTCTGAGATAGAACAGAGCAAACAGAATAATGTCTATGGAAGCCACCATCAGACCGATTACCTCCATACATTGAGACACTGACGGCCATGGAGAGGACTGAAGGACAAAACAAGAGTCGAAAATCTTTCTTTTTCTGACCTACGTCAGAAAAATATTTATTAAAAGGAAGTCTATTATGGAACCAGATAACTTTTATCCTGATTCATTTCACCGTGGGATCGAAGAAAAGACAACAAGATCTCCGTATGAGATTCTGCTTGTTGAAAAGATGACACCTGAACCAGAATGTCGTCCAGATAAGGTGCCACTGCAATGCCCCGAGATCGAAGCACAGCTAAAAGAGCCCCCAGAACCTTTGAAAAAATTCTGGAAGCTGTGGCAAGGCCGAATGGAAGGGGTATGAACTGGAAATGATTGTCCAAAAAGGCAGAAACTTGTGATGGTCCCTGTGAATAGGAACATGAAGGTATGCATCCTTTAGGTCTATGGTTGTCATGAACTGACCCTCTTGTACTAAGGGAAAAATGGAGCGTATAGTCTCCATCTTGAAGGATGGCACTCTGAAAAACATGTTTAAACATTTAAGATCTAGGATTGGTCGAAAAGTTCCCTCCTTTTTGGGAAAAACATACAGATTCCAGTAAAATCCCAGACCCCTTTCCTGAAAGGGAACTGGAACTATTACCCCCAGAGCGGCAAGGTCCTTGACACAATGCAAGAATGCCTCTCTTTTTATCTGGTCTACAGATAATCTGGAGAGGAGAAACCTGCTTCTGGGAGGAAAAGATTTTGTATCCCTGGGAGACAATGTCCACCACCCAGGGATCTGGTACATCTCTTATCCAAGCCTGGGAAAAAAGAGAGAGTCTGCCCCCTACAAGATCCGCTCTCGGATCGGGGGACAACCCTGCATGCTGACATGGAATCAGCTGAAGGCTTTTTATATTGCTTTCCCTTATTCCAGGACTGGTTGGGCTTCAAGGAAGGCTTGGCTTGATCTTACTTGGAGGAAGGGGAGGAAGACTTGCCTTTAAAGTTACGAAAGGAACAAAAATTTCTCTGACTTTCCTTCTGCTTATTCTTTTTATCTTGAGGAAGAAAATAACCCTTCCTTCCAGTAATATCTGAGATAATTTCTGCTAAACAAGGTCTTACCCTTGTAAGGAATAGCCATGAGCTTAGATTTAGATGAAACATCCGCAGACCAGGATTTCAACCACAAGGCCCTGCGGGCTAGGACCGCAAAACCAGAAATTTTGGCTCCCAGTTTAATAACCTGTAAGGAAGCATCTGTAATGAAGGAATTGGCTAACTTGAGAACCTTAATCCTGTCCTGGATCTCATCAAAATGGATATTCATCTGAAAAGATTCAGGCAAAAAATCAAAGCAGTAAGCCGCAGAATTGAAAACAGTGGCGATACACACCGCAGGTTGCTATTGTAGACCCTGGTGGACATACATCTTTTTAGTAAAGCCTCCAATTTTTTTATCCATTGGATCTTGAAAAGAACAACTATACTCTATGGGAATAGTAGTCCTCTTAGCTAAAGTGGAGATCGCTCCTTCTACTTTAGGAACGTCTGCCACAACTCCTTAATAGAATCCGCTATAGGAAGCATCTTCTTAAAAATAAAAGATGGAGAAATGGGAATACCAGGTCTTTCCCATTCTCAAGCAATAATCTCCACAGCACGGTCAGGAACCGGAAAAACCTCCACCACGTAGGGAACATCAAAGTATTTGTTCAATTTACTAGACTTTTTAGGATTGACTACGATAGTTGTGTCGGAGTCGTCCAAAGTAGCCAAAACCTCCTTAAGTAATAAGCGAAGGTGTTCTAGCTTAAATCTGAAGGATACCACTTCAGCATCAGAAGAATGAATTACACTGTCTGAGTCAGAGATTTCCCCTTCAGATGCAACCGACATGTCTTCTTCCTCAGGCTTACGGGAAGGGACACTCTGTTTCCTTAAATTTCCTTTTATGCCTTCCCTGCAACATGGGGAAAGCTGACAAAGCCTCAGATACCGCAAGGGATACCTGGGAAGCAATGTCTTGTAGAGTAAATCCTACAGGATGGCAAGAGGAAACACAGGGCACTGTATGTGGATACTAAAAAAGTTGGGACGCTTGAGGAATAAGCTGCGGCATATCTGCAACAGGAGACACCTGAATAGCATTTGCCTGGGATTCTGGTGGCTCATGGTCAAATATTTTATCTCCATAACTTAAAGTTCTCTCAATGCATGAGGAACAAAAAGAAACTGGGGGTTCCACCTGAGCATCAAAACATAACTGATAAGCAGCAACTTCACCTGGGATAATGGTTTTAAAAGAATCTTGATCCATCTTATGTAATAAATAGGGATAAAGTGTAAAAATTCTTTATTTGAAAATAAAAAAATAAATGTGTACTGTGTCTTTAAATAGAAATTTGTGTTAGCGCAACAAACCAAATAGACCTCAGGCTACCTATACACCTCAGTATCTTTACTGAGGTGCCTACCTGTCCTGCAGCTCACATAGTGACTTCCCTCACAGAAGAAACAATCCCATTTTTTAAATACAGAGCGGTTACCGAGCCCTAACTGCCAAAAAAAACGGCTTACAACAGTAATCTCCATGACCAAAAGTTAAAGTATAAAAACTACTATAACACACTGAGCCACCATAAATCACCTCACAGTCTCAATGCCCAAACTGCCTAAAAGAAACCCCAAACATGAAAGTTTGATAAAGTCCCATATTAAATAAGACAGCTTTTAGATGTAACAAGTGCCAGCAATCTCCTTGCAAAAGAAAATTAAAATAGCACTTACCTGAAAGTGCTGTCCGGCAGCAGGACAGCTCACCTGGTTTGAGAGGGTGCAGCACCTCACATGGACCTGTGAAGAGAAAAAAACTGAGTAAACCTACTCAGGTTTTCTAGTTAGGGCAGCAGATTCTTGAGAAAACGCAGTTAGGATTGTACCTCAAGTTCTCAAGTGCTCAAAAGCCACCACTGCCCTACTGAAGAGACTGATGTGGACTAGGCTAGACCCCAGAAAGTAATAGAGTAAGCTTACTCAGCTAAAAAAAAAAATCTTGATTGAAGAAAACTTCTCATCAGACACCTAAACTTCACCTCCTCCTTGCACTACAGGCAAAGAGAATGACTGGAGGATTGTGGGTAGGGGAGTGATATTTAACAGCTTTGCTGTGGTGCTCTTTGCCTCCTCCTGCTGGCCAGGAGTGACATTCCCAACAGTAATTGATGATGATCTGTGGACTCACCGTGTCATTAGAAAGAAATGGAAGTCAATCAAAAGAACTGAAATAAGGGGGCAGTCTACAAAGGCTTAGATACAAGGTAATCCCAGAGGTAAAATGTATATTAATATAATCATGTGGGTTATGCAAAACTGGGAATGACTAATAAAGGGATTGTCTATCTTATTAAATAATAAAAATTCTAGAGTAGACTTCCCCTTTAAAGGGACACTGAACCCACATTTTTTCTTTCATGATTCAGATAGAGCATGCAATTTTAAGCAACTTTTTAATTTACTCCTAACATCAATTTTTCTTCGTTCTCTTCTACCATCTGCTTTATATGAACTTCCTTGAATAGTGATTATGTTTTTTAATTAAATATCTAAGTACTATATAAAACAGACACACACGTATATATATATATATATATATATATATATATATATATATATATATATATATATATATATATATATATATACAGGGAGTGCAGAATTATTAGGCAAATGAGTATTTTGACCACATCATCCTCTTTATGCATGTTGTCTTACTCCAAGCTGTATAGGATCAAAAGCCTACTAAAAATTAAGCATTTTAGGTGATGTGCATCTCTGTAATGAGAAGGGGTGTGGTCTAATGACATCACCACCCTATATCAGGTGTGCATAGTTATTAGGCAACTTCCTTTCCTTTGGCAAAATGGGTCAAAAGAAGGACTTGACAGGCTCAGAAAAGTCAAAAATAGTGAGATATCGTGCAGAGGGATGCAGCACTCTTAAAATTGCAAAGCTTCTGAAGCGTGATCATCGAACAATCAAGCGTTTCATTCAAAATAGTCAACAGGGTCGCAAGAAGCGTGTGGAAAAACCAAGGCGCAAAATAACTGCCCATGAACTGAGAAAAGTCAAGCGTGCAGCTGCCAAGATGCCACTTGCCACCAGTTTGGCCATATTTCAGAGCTGCAACATCACTGGAGTGCCCAAAAGCACAAGGTGTGCAATACTCAGAGACATGGCCAAGGTAAGAAAGGCTGAAAGACGACCACCACTGAACAAGACACACAAGCTGAAACGTCAAGACTGGGCCAAGAAATATCTCAAGACTAATTTTTCTAAGGTTTTATGGACTGATGAAATGAGAGTGAGTCTTGATGGGCCAGATGGATGGGCCCGTGGCTGGATTGGTAAAGGGCAGAGAGCTCCAGTCCGACTCAGACGCCAGCAAGGTGGAGGTGGAGTACTGGTTTGGGCTGGTATCATCAAAGATGAGCTTGTGGGGCCTTTTCGGGTTGAGGATGGAGTCAAGCTCAACTCCCAGTCCTACTGCCAGTTTCTGGAAGACACCTTCTTCAAGCAGTGGTACAGGAAGAAGTCTGCATCCTTCAAGAAAAACATGATTTTCATGCAGGACAATGCTCCATCACACGCGTCCAAGTACTCCACAGCGTGGCTGGCAAGAAAGGGTATAAAAGAAGAAAATCTAATGGCATGGCCTCCTTGTTCACCTGATCTGAACCCCATTGAGAACCTGTGGTCCATCATCAAATGTGAGATTTACAAGGAGGGAAAACAGTACACCTCTCTGAACAGTGTCTGGGAGGCTGTGGTTGCTGCTGCACGCAATGTTGATGGTGAACAGATCAAAACACTGACAGAATCCATGGATGGCAGGCTTTTGAGTGTCCTTGCAAAGAAAGGTGGCTATATTGGTCACTGATTTGTTTTTGTTTTGTTTTTGAATGTCAGAAATGTATATTTGTGAATGTTGAGATGTTATATTGGTTTCACTGGTAAAAATAAATAATTCAAATGGGTATATATTTGTTTTTTGTTAAGTTGCCTAATAATTATGCACAGTAATAGTCACCTGCACACACAGATATCCCCCTAAAATAGCTATAACTAAAAACAAACTAAAAACTACTTCCAAAACTATTCAGCTTTGATATTAATTCGTTTTTTGGGTTCATTGAGAACATGGTTGTTGTTCAATAATAAAATTAATCCTCAAAAATACAACTTGCCTAATAATTCTGCACTCCCTGTAAATATATACACACACATACACTCACGCACACACATCCTGTAAAATAGTTTACTGTGAGGGTAACACAGGAAAAGTGAATCAAAAGTACTCGAGCAACATGTTGCAAAGACATAAAAATACACAGTGGTTAACTTACAAACATAATTCGATTAAAATGCAATGCATAATTATCAATGTAAGAATAATAACTTATAATGCGCCCGTTACAGCAGTAGAAATATGCACGCACTTTGGTCTCCTGTGCATGATCTGATTGCGCATGATGTCACTGACTCTATTCAGAAAAGTAGCAGGAGACTAATGAGCTTTCATACAGCCAATGGCAGTATTGGCAGCAGATCACAAGGACACTGCTGAGCATTTCAGATACAACTTTTTTCCACTTTAATTCTTTACACTGTCTCTTACAGATATCAAGTAAGTGCAGATTCTGAAACACCAACCCCTAATTTACACAAAGGTCTGTGACACAGGCAGCACAAAGAGAAGTTCCTACACTTTTAAATATCTTTTATCCCTCTATAGGTCAAGTGAGCATCCCCCAAAAAACTAATTTATATATATATATATATATATATATATATATATATATATATATATATATACACACACACACACACACACACACACACACACACCACTAAACACCAGTGATTCTGATAGCTTCAATAACAATTTCAATAACAATTTGACAGAAAGTCGCATAACAGACATCAAACTTCAGCAACAGACTGATGAATAATCACAGATCCATATGTAACAAGCAGGGAGAGTAACAAACAGAGAGTGAGATAAAAAGAGAAGGGAGGTATTGGGAGGAGACTAATGAATACCAGTGACACAATATTTCATTCATTACATTAAGCTGGCTCGCCTGATCGCACATTAGGTTCCTTTCTTTCTCCCATCAATCTCCAAAACCTGCAATTTTCCCCAACAGTAATAATAAAAACCTAAGAAATGGCATTGCTAACACTCTTCTAGACCTTTATCCTCTCCTGTACTGCAACTCTCTGGTCTATCTACTTCAGCTTTCTTCTGAATTCCCTCAACCCACTTCTAATTACATCATGCATAAACCGTACAATCCTTCTCTTTTCTATAAAGCAGATCTTTCTTTTGTTTGTTATTTTTTTCTAGTCACGTCTCTTTCTTCCCCTTTTCATTGTTATTATTGCTTCAAAAACTCTCCTCTATAACCCCAACATAACAGAGATACTAGATAAACAGTTTTGAGCCTTGCCAATGTCTCTGAAAGATGTTGCGTTCACTCACTTTCTCAGTTTTCTGACAAGTTCAAGAAAAGACTCATTTGCACAAAGCTGGTGCACTAAACAGCACACAAAGACAAAACATGTTTGATGCATCTTTGTGTCTAAGCCATCCTAAAATTGACAAGGAGATTGTGATTGCATCCCATGCTATTAGAAAGTTTCCATAGGCAAAGCCACTTCCTCATTGTTAATTTTGCAAGGTGTCCTCTTTTGGAATCTTTATCCAAATATGGAATTCTGCCCTTTAAAATGAGGCGTCAAATGTGTCTCTAGGATGCAGCTGAAAATGTATGCTTACATGATAAATTAATTTCTTTCATGATGATGATGAGAGTCCATGAGCTATCACATGTGGGAGTAAAGTCCAGTCCAACAGGAGGAGGCAAACACTCCAGACAACAAAACTTTAATCATTCCCCAGAAAATAAGAAAAGTGAGAAAGGGAAAGTAGGGTAAAAAGCCATCACATGTGGGATTATATACACAAGATGTGATGTCCACAAGACCACCACGAAATAGGGCAGAAAAACAGTAAAGGCTGGTAGAGGTACTAAACAGATACTGCGGCCTGTGGAACTTTCCTACCAAAAGCAGCTTCAGGAGAGGTAAAGATGAAAATGGAAAAATTTGGTAAAGGTATGTTAAGATGACAAAGAAGCTGCCTTGAAAATCTTTTCAAAGGAAACTTCATTTCTAAAAGCCCAAGAGGTGGTGACTGCTCTGGTAGAATGAGCAAAATTTTGTTTAGGGGGAGACTTCTCCGCTACTAGGTATGCTACATGAATCAAAGGTTTAAGCTAAGCTGCCAAGGTAATTAGACTAACTTTTGGTCCCTTGCAGGAACCTGAGATATGCATAAACCAGGAAGAAGAATTTCTGAAATTATTATTGGCTTGAAGATAAAATTGTGAGGTCCTCCCTAAATCCAAGTTATGTAATATATTTTTATTATTTTTGGCCGATGCACAGAAAGATGAGACTACAACATCTTATTTGATGTTTTCAGAAGATATAACGTTAGGAAGGAAGAAAATAGCCAAGAGAAAGAGAACCTTTCAAAACAACAGTTGAATTCAAGACTATACATAGGTTCAAACGGCTAAATTTGAAAAACCCTCAAAACCAAGTTAAGGTTCCAAGGAAGAGAAGCAGGACTGATTAAGTTTTATCCTTAATAAAGTTTAAGCAAAGGCTTAAATGTCAGGTCAGGAAGTCTCAAAATCTTCTTGTGATACAAGACTAAAATGGCAGACATTTGGCCTTTAAGGGAACTGGCTGACAAAACCCTTATCCATACCATACTGCAAAATTTAAGAATTCAAAGAATTCTAAAATAAGTTCCAACGATAATTCTTAAGACATAAATGAGGAAACGAAAACTTTACAGGAAAAGGAAGTACAACTTCAGAAATGTTCCTGACAATCTGAGAGAGTTTTGAGAATGAGGAACAGAGATCTACTATGTGCTTAAAACTTGCACCGAAAAATGGAAAGAGACAGTACAGAAAAGTTACTGTAAATGTGTAAAAGTGCCTAAAACTGTATGTAATGGTATCTGAAGTATATAACTATGTCCCCAGGCTATGAAAAACATGTGTACATGTCAGCATTCACTCTATCATGCTTACCAAGCTGCAGGGGATCTGCTTTCAGTAGAAGAGCCCATCCTGTGTAGTACACAATAACACAGGATCTAAGGAAGGAGTACTTTGATGCACCAACTGACCCCTGTGGCTGGCAAGTGACAAACTCCTGCAGGAGAATTACTCTTACTGCCAATGTACTTACTATACCTGGATCTCTGAGGGAAATAATGGGTCTAACATAGATCTGAGAACCCCCTTCAATTGACTTGTAGATCAGCACTTCAACTTTCGCCATCACTAATTGATGGAGGCAAGAAATTGACTAAGAAATCATGGTAAAAGAGGGCGGGATTAAAGCTATGATGTGTGTGGTGTTTTGCCTCCTCCAGTAGGACTGGACTTTAATCTCACATGTTATAGCGTATAGACAATAACCATCTTATTAAAGAAAGCAAGGATCACCTGCAAATGTAGCCACCAGTGGCTGGCTGTGGCTGAGGGAAAGGGTTTCCTAGAGAGACAAGCAAGCCTTCATTGAAAGCCACACTTGTAATACAAGGCAATCAACTGCACTGCTCCCCCCTATATCTCAGACCTTGTCTCCAGATACTCTCCCTCTCATCCCCTTCACTCTGCTTATGGCCTCCTACTCTCCTTCTCTCGTTACCTCCTCAAATTCCCATTTACAGGAATTCTCCAGATTGGCTCCCATCTTGTGGAACTCTTTGCCTTAGTCCACAATACTCTTCACTAGTTTTGAAAGCTTCAAGCACTCCCTAAAGACTCTACTGTTCAGGGATGAATACAACCTACACTAACCTTTCTTTATACCAGTTCCTCTCCTCCATTGCTATACCTTTGAACCCCCTTAGCATGTAAGCTTCACAGATAGGTCTGTTTGTAGATCACCTTCTTAAGAGCTGACTACAATAGTGCGACTCTTGGTAGGGTCCTCTACCCATTTGATCCCTATATATGTTTCCTTGTATACCACCTATGGTTATAGTGCTGCAGAATTTGTTGGCGCTCTACAAATAACCGATAAATAATAATAATAATAATAATAATAATAATAATTGGGAGATTGCCTTGAGAAAATTTGACCAACTGCACCAATGGTTAGAATAGAAAGGACATCCTTTTCTTGTACCCCCGCTGTATGAACTTATTCCTCATATATTGAAGTTGGGAGACCCCTGTAGGTTTACTGGAATTATTACGTATTACTCGTATCATTTGTGATTTGATAATCCCTTTGAGTAAAGCTGGTGGGTGGCAGCTACTTGCACATAGAATGGAGTTCCTATCGGTAGGTTTATGGTAGAGTGTAGTGCCTAATGTTCCATTCTGAATGTAGATTTTAAGGTCCAAAAAATTTATTTCTATTTCACTATGTGTGATTTTAAATCTCACCGGTGTAGCTGTGTTATTCATTTGTTTGAACCATTCCAATAGGGTCTGTTGTCCCCCCCCCCCCGCCAGATAAGAAAGACATCATCTATGTATCTTACATAGAATATTGTAGGTGATGTGTCTCTATTCCAAAGGAATGTTTACTCAAAATCAGACATGTAGATATTGGCGTATGATGGGGCCATATTAGACCCCATCGCCGTGCCAGATATCTGCAGGTAATATTTAGACTCAAAACGAAAGTAGTTATGAGTTAGACAAAATTCCATCAATGTCATAAGATATTCAATCGGGGGTCCCTCATATTCTGTATCTTCAATGAGGTGTTTCCTAACTGCAGCTTGTCCCTTGTCGTGGGGGATGATGGTGTAGAAACGGCTGACATCCAGGGTCACCAGGATGTCCCCAGTCTCCACAGCAACATCCCTCAATTTACGTATGAGATCATGTGTAAAGTATTATAACAGAAACTGGAAGTCATGTGATAGCTGACACTTCCGGTTCAAGTCACTGGAACGCAAGCTGCGCTCCACACACGAAAGTTTGGCGGTTTTCTGATTCACTGGAGGTACACAGATATTTTGTATTGATGCAATTTATGTTTTGGTATATATATTAGTTGTTTTTGACACCACTGTTATGCTGATGACGGGGACTTGCTCCCTGAAAACGTTTCATTAAAAGAGACTTTTTTTGTTCTCCACCTTTTAAAGACCTGAGAGTGCAGTTTCTTCATTGGGGATATTTGTTATATTACTGCACCAAGGCAGACGACCTTAGGAGGGTATATCCTGTACAAAGAATGGTATTATATATATATATATATATATATATATATATATATATATATAGAGAGAGAGAGAGAGAGAGAGAGAGAGAGAGAGAGAGAGTGTGTGAGAGAGATATCCATATATATATATAAGTGCATTGGAGCTAGGGTTGCCACCTTTTTCCCAGAAGATTCCTGGACACTTTTTATATGGGGGTGGAGAGGGTGTGATTTGGGGCGTGGCCTGGGGTGTGGCTTTTCAAGGCCTCAATTATGCTATCACATTTTTAAAATGTTGGTTGGCAATTGAAAAATGTAGTGTTGTAGTGATCACTAATCACGATAACACTAAATTTAGTGATTTAATACACATATACAACACAATCCGTATAATATATATATATATATATATATATATATAAAAGATATAAATATATAATATAATTTATTATATATATATATATATATATATATATATATATATATGTGTGTGTATGTAGCAGGTGATTAATTCTCAAGCAGGGTAACTAAGAGGAGCAGTTTTTTTTTCAAAATTAAGACATAATTATAAAGCCAATAAAAAAAAAATACTATAAATATATATGACCAATAAAAAACAGCAAATTTTTTAGACTAAAGACTGTTAGAAAAGAGCAGCTCAGCAACCATCAGTGCGTCCACTATCCACGCAGCACGCACCATCCAGCGCACCCACACATCGCACCACCTGTCCTGACCACTCTCTTATGCTGCTGACTAGAATCACTGTGGTAAGATTCTAAAAGAAATCCTCAGAAATAGCGTGAATGAAAGATCACGAGTGGATGGGTCCGTGTGAGGCGAGCTGGGAGGACTGGTTGGATGTTGGGTTTGTGACATCATCATGCAATAGCAGAGCAGCCTTCTCCTCAGCCACACGGGTCGTCCAGGTGCACACTTTACGCACTTGTTGAAAATTTAGCCGGCAGCACGTGATGTGATGATGAGTCACAGTTTGACTGACAGTACTGACTGACTGCTGACAGACTGACGGCCCGGCCCCGGCACTTCCAACCTTACAGTGCAATTGCCCTAGTGGACCAGCCACTTAAAGGGGCATTTTACTCAAAAAATGTTCTCCCCTTTAATTTGTTCCAAATGATCAACTTTACCTGCTGGAGTGTATTAAATTGTTTACAAGTATTTCCATTAACCTTATATTGGCATTTGAATTAGTTTATTTAGCCTGTGGTATCCCCACATATTCTAAAAGGGTTTGGCCTTGAGGCCAAGCTGTGTTTAAAACAGCCAGTAGAAGAAATTACACTCCCAGTGGGTTATAGAAGAGATAAGGTAATACAATGTTAATTTTCCATTGTTCTCTCCAAGTATTGGTGATATTTCACATTACAAAATTCTGCACATAGAAGAATATGTTCTAAGTATTTTATATATATATATATATATATATATATATATATATATATATATATATATATATATATATATATATATATATATATATATATATATACACACACATACATACATACATACAGTTGTGCTCATAAGGTTACATACCCTGGCAGAATTTATGATTTCTTGGCCATTTTTCAGAGAATATGAACGATAACACTAAAACTTTTCTTTCACTCATGGTTAGCGTTTGGCTGAAGCCATTTACTATCAATCAACTGTGTTTACTCTTTTTAAATCATAATGACCACAGAAACTACCCAAATGACCCTGATCAAAAGTTTACATACCCCAGTTCTTAATACCGTGTATTGCCCCTTTAACATCAATGACAGCTTGAAGTCTTTTGTGGTATTTGTGGATGAGGCTCTTTATCTTCTCAGATGGTAAAGCTGCACATTCTTCCTGGAAAAAGCCTCCAATTTCTGTAAATTCTTGGGCTGTCTTGCATGAACTGCAGGTTTGAGATCTCCCCAGAGTGGCTCAATGATATTATGGTCATGAGACTGAGATGGCCACTCCAGAACCTTCACTTTATTCTGCTGTAGCCAATGACAGGACGACTTAGCCTTGTGTTTTGGATCATTGTCATGTTGGAATGTCCAAGTACGTCCCATGCGCAGCTTCCGGGCTGATAAATGCAAATTTTCCTCCAATATTTTTTGATAACATACTGCATTCATCCTGCCATCAATTCTAACCACATTTCCTGTGCCTTTGTAGCTCACACATCCCCAAAACATAAGCGATCTACCTCTGTGTTTCACAGTAGGAATGGTGTACCTTTCATCATAGGCCTTGTTGACTCTCCAAATGTAGTGTTTATGGTTGTGGACATAAAGCTCAATTTTGGTCTCATCACTTAAACTGACTTTGTACAAGAAGGTTTGAGGCTTGTCTCTGTGCTGTTTGGCGTATTGTAAGCGGGATACTTTGTGGCATTTGCATAGTAATGGCTTTCTTCTGGCGACTCGACCATGCCTCCTTATTGTGCATCTTGAAACAGCCACACCACATGTTTTCAGAGAGTCCTGTATTTCACCTGAAGTTATTTGTGGGGTTTTCTTTGCATCCCGAACAATTTTCCTTGTAGTTGTGGCTTAAACTTTTGTTGGTCTACCTGACAGTGGTTTGGTTTCAACAGAACCCCTCATTTTCCAATTCTTGATTAGGGTTTGAACACTGCTGATTGGCATTCACAATTCCTTGAATATCTTTTTACATCCCTTTCCTGTTTTATACAGTTCAACTACCTTTTCCCGCAGATCCTTTCACAATTCTTTTGCTTTCCCCATGACTCAGAATCCAGAAACGTCAATGCAGCACTGGATGAAAGATGCAAGGGTCTGTCAGGAGTCCAGAAACTCATTGACCTTTTATACACACACACACAAATTACAAGCAAACAGATCACAGGTGAGGATGGTTACCTTTAATAGCCATTCAAACCCCTTTGTGTCAACTTGTGTGCATGTTATCAGGCCAAAATCACCAGGGTATATAAACTTTTGATCAGGGTCATTTGGGTAGTTTCTGTTGTCATTATGATTTAAAAAGAGTAAACACAGTTGATTGATAATAAATGGCTTCAGCCAAACACTAATCATGAGTGGAAGAAAAGTTTTTGTGTTATCATTCATATTCTCTGAAAAATGGCCCAGAAATCAAATTCTGCCAGGGTATGAAAACTTATGAGCACAACTGTATATATTTATACCTATATATAACCATGTATATATTTATAGGTATAAAGATATATATAGAAATATGTATTTAAGAATAAATAGTACATATTTCTCTATGTGAAAAACATTGGAAAGTGACATTCATATTTTAATGGTGGGTTAGCACACATGAGAATATGCAATCAGGTTTTCGCACGAGTTGGGGATTTTTCCCTTTTTTTTTTTTTGATCTCCGTTGACTTCTTTTGGGGGAATACATGAACGTGAACACAATATTTTAAGTTTGGCATTTCGCATTCGTCAGGTTAGCGTGCAAGAGAAAATAGTTTACTCCTAATGTGATCGCAACCTGACAAGTGCAAAAGCATACTTAATTCAGAGTCATTTAAAAAAAAATCTAAATTACTTATCAAACTTAATTTGTTCTCTTTGTTGAAAATGAGGTAGGTAGGCTCAGGAGTGTGCAAGTATCTATAGCGCTATATGGCAGCAGTTTTGCAAGAATACCTTTAACAATGGTATATATTTGCAAGAACAAAAGATAGTAGCAGCATTTGCTACTATGTAGTGCTCCAGACAAGTGCATGTTACCTACTTAGATATGCTATTTAACAAATAATACAATAAGAACAAAGCAAATTTGATAGAAATAAATTGGAAACTTTTTTTAAATTGTACTATCTGTCTGAATCATGAAAGAAAAATGATGGATTTCATGTCCCTTTAACATCAGTATCGAATAAATATGATACAATGAAGGATTATGGAGGTTGTTTGAAAGTTTTGCTGTTTGTTAGTGGAAGTATTTGGGATTACAGATTTTCTAGGATAAACAGAAAGAAAAGACGAGGCTGCTGAGACACAATGATGCAATTATGAAATGATCAAATGTGTCCGAGCTTTTGATTATTGCACTAATGCTGGCAGGAAATGTATTGCAACGTCTGTATTTGCTTTTAAGAGATAGAGCAGAGGGGGAAAAAAAAGAGGAAAGTGTTGGCTCCTGGTAAATTCAAACTGTCATATGTACATTTACAAGGGATTTCACAATAACACTTAAGCCATATACAAGTAAAAATAAACTGCTAGCCAGTAAACAGGATAGATATGCATATGACATACAAATATTATCAGCATTCTGTGAAACAGCTTTCTTTATTCCCTTATGCTGAATGAATCAATGGTTGGTTCTGCTTGCAACGTTTATTGATTCATATTTCTGTTCAAGTAAACAATGCAATTCTTACAAAACAGCTTAACACAGTACAATTCCACAGTGTTCTACAATTCTGCATATCTTTCCAAATATTTCATAAGTGAACAGATTAAAGGGACAGTGTACTGTAATTTTGTTCTTTCTTGTAATGTGCTCACAATTATCTATTGTATCTGCTTGTACTAAATAATTTACAAACTGCTCATTTACCTTTATTTTGTCATTTGAAATAGCTGTTGCCTATTGTATTAACACTTATACTAAACATTTCAGCAATTTAAAGGATTCCAAAACTTTTAAATTTTAAGCAAATTTAGATCACCAATTTCGTATCACCAAAGTTTATAGCTCATAACTTACCTATTTATACAGCTTAACGATCTTTCTGAATATATTAAAAGTATAATTTTATATTTCAGGTATGAAGTAACTAAAGGCAACCCTCTATTGTGGGCCGTTTAATAACAAACTAAATTGCCAATCCGATTGCGTTCCAACGCATATCATTAAGTGACCAGGCGCATGTGCATTGCGATCCGTTTACTCACGCCTGCGCACAGCTCCGTTCTTGTCATCAGTTCTCTAATTGCAATTCAGAGAGTCTGCTGGTTTAAGGCTGAGTGATGTATTGGATGATGTGTGCATAAGATCGCGCATGCGCATAATGGCCGAAGTCCGACATTTTGATAACCCAGGTTATCTTTGATGATTGAAGGATGCAAAAGAATAGCCTAGCAGTGGGTTTGGAAATCAATAAACTTTCAAAGAAGGATATATTGAGAACGGTAATACTATGAAACGCAATGCACATTACAAAGATTATTATAATTTTATAATCTTGCGATTGAAGATAAGTTTTTTCCATCATTTAGTGTCCCTTTAAGTAGTGGTTATAAAAGGTTTAGATGAATCATGCTCAGGGTGGGCGGGGGGTACAGAGAGATGATAGAATTTTAATTTTTCATTGTTCTTTCTATGTATTGGTGTTTGAGTAAACAGTTAGAATTAAGATAAGGAAGACTTTGCGTCAATTATTAAACAGATAAGCTAATTAGGTCTGCTCTGACTACAAGCTCAGCCTATTTAATTGGGTTCTGGTTTCAACTGGCGGAGACAGCTATTTTATATACAAAAATATATCCAAAGGAATTATTTCCTATACATTTTAAAGGGACAGTAAACACTGCTTCTAAATTTACCTTATTCAATAGTTCTGATCCTGCTGAGTAGTCTGCAAGGTATTAATATTCCTTTTCAGATAGCATTCTGTCTCACAGTCATTTGAAACAGTGCATCCAGATCGTTAAAAATGGCCCCCAAACTCAGCCCCTAAGGATACTTCTTACAAGCCATTATTCCACATGCCCCTGTAGTATGCGACTCGCAAATCTGTTTTTCGTTCCGTTCATGGACTCTAGCGCTTGTGTCATCGTATTGTATCACACGTCGCCTGCCTAATTTGAGCATGCGCAACGTCCAGGGGGAGCAAATGATCCGGAACCATCGGATAACTACTTCTCTGTGCTTTGCATTTACGGCCGGCGCAGAGACTTAAACAGGGTATCTATTTTTTCCCTCATAAAATTAGGCACATCCAGTAAGGAATCTAGGCAACATAATTGCGGTGCGTATGCACATCGCCGTGACAGTAACGTCGATATGTCATCTTCACTGCGTGATGAAACATTTGAAAGCATTGTGAACGAGCAGAGGTATGGAAAAGAAATATGCACAGGGATGAATAATGGTTCATTAGTTATGTATTTTGAGAATAGAGATGTTAGTTGTGTTTACTGTCCCTTTAAGCCAGGGTGGATATGATTTAAATCAAATTTATTTAACCCATTAAGGACCGGGCATTTCAGATAAAAACTTCCCCAAAAGACCAGAGCATTTTAAGCATTTTTGCCATCACTACATTTAAACAGAAATAGAGCCTTTTTTAAATTTAACTATCAAATATATATATTATTTTTAGTAGACAATCCAAAGCATTTATCTAGGCCCATTTTAGTATATATTTCATGCCACCATTTCACCACCAAATGCGATCAAATAAAAAATAAAAAATAGTTAACTTTTTCACAATTTTAGGTTACTCACTGAAATTATTTACAAACAGCTTGTGCAATCATGGCACAAATGGTAGTAAATGCTTCTCCGGGATCCCCTTTGTATGGCTTTGGCATTGCTTTTTGGTAATTAGAAGGCCGCTAAATGCCGCTGTGCACTACACTTGTATTATGTCCAGCAGTGAAGGGGTTAATTAGGTAGCTTGAAGGGTTAATTGTAGCTTTAGTGTAGAGATCAGCCTTACACCTGACACACCCCACCCCCTGATCCCTCCCTGACCCCTCTCAAACAGCTCTCTTCTCTCCCCACTCCCTCAAAAGGTCACCCCCATCTTAAGTACTGGCAGAGAGTCTGCGAGTATAAAAATAAGAGTTTTTTTTATTTATTTATATATTTTCTGCAGGGAAGTATCCCTGTTACCTTCCAACCTCCCTGATCCCCCCTCCCTGATCCCCCCCAAACAGCTCTCTAACCCTCCCCCCTCTACCTATTTGCCGCCATCTTAGGTACTGGCAGCTGTCTGCCAGTACCCAGTTTGCTGCAAATTAGGAAAAAAAATATTTAAAAAATTAAAATACCCATTGTTTCTGTAGTGTAGCTGCTCCCCCTCAATACCCCACCCTCCTCCCTACAGGTCCCTTTCCATCAACGGATCCCATATAGGATCCCCCTAATTGCTCCGCTGTTGCCCTCTTTGCAAATCTATTTCTGCTGTGCCCCACTCGTGGGACATGCAGAGATATCGCAATCTCGCTATTTTTAGCGAGATCGCGGCAGAGAGAATCGCAGGACTGCAGCAACGTACAGGATACGTCGCTGGTCCTTAAAGGCATAAGGACAATCGTCGTACAGGGTACGGAGCTGGTCGTTAAGGGGTTAAATCATTATTTAAATCACTATTTAAATCACCAGTCAGTAAGACCAATTTAAATCATGGTTTTGATTTTTAGAATAATAACTTTTCTGATTATTTTATATTAAACCATTACTGTTTTGTTTATATTTCATTAGCTATGCATAGATAGATTATTGAAATAAATGAAATTATTGGGAGGTGAACTATCTCCAGTTTAATAGGATAATCATTCATATTTGATTCAGCTGTACTTTAATGGAAGAATAAAAATTGGGTTTAGTATCCCTTTAATAATAACAATTTAAATAGCTTTATTTAACTAAAACAATAACATTATATTTCATTTTTAATGCTTGCCCCTCCCTCCTCACACTTAGATCCTTGTGCAGATCTATTCCATTCCAAACCATCTTCTATGCATTGAACTTCTTGAAACAATTGGTTGATTCTGTGTACATAGATTTGCAGGGGACCAACAGCATTAAAGGTACAGTAAAGTAAAAATGTAACTTTCATGATTCATTCAGAACATGTAATTATTTCCAACTTTCCAATTTACTTCTCTTACATAATTGGCTTTGTTCTCTTGGTATACATTGTTGAAAGGCATTAATAGGTAGGCTCAGAAGATATGTACTACTATGTGCTAGCTGCTTGTCTCTGTCTCACCCAGTGTGTTCAGTTAGGCCACAGCAAAGCATTGATATCCTTCAACAAAGGATACCAAGGGAACAGAGCAATAAAAGTAAATCTGAAATCATAAAAAGGTATGATCTATCTAAAAACCCAGATGCTTTCTTTTATTATTATGTCTCTTTAAGGTCTATTTCTCAACTCTCTATGTTTATTTTATAAAAATGTTGCTGTGAAGAAGTAATTATTTCTGCTGACACAAGTTCACAGTTTTGAGAACTACAAAACCAATCATATGTGATAATATCTTCAACATAGAAAAATTGTCCAAAATAATCTGACAAAAAGCTCTGTGAGAACATGAATTGTGAATAGATTAATGGGATTAATTTACCAAAAAAATAAACATTACAGCCATGAATATACAGCATCTTGCTATAGAATTAAAAACAAATCTGTATTTCAGGGTAAATAAACTTTAGATTATAATGCATCTTAAATAGAAACTATATTTAGATAGATTATTCCTAAAAAAGCATTTTATTTAAAAAAAAATCCTATTTAAAAAATCTGATTTAAATAAAAAAAATCTGATTTAAAGGGACAGTCAGGTCCAAAAAAAAACTTTCATGATTCAAATAGGGCATGCAATTTTAAACAACTTTCCAATTTACGTTTATCACCAATTTTGCTTTGTTCTCTTGGTATTCTTAGTTGAAAGCTAAACCTAGAAGGTTCATATGCTAATTTCTTAGACCTTGAAGGCCGTCTCTAAGCTGAATGAATTTTGACCACTAGAGGGCGTTAATTCATGTGTTTCAATTAGATAACATAGGGCTCATGCACGTGAATTTACCGAGGAGTGAGCACTGATTGGCTAAAATGCAAGTCTGTCAAAAGAACTGAAATAAGGAGGCAGTCTGCAGATGCTTAGATACAAGGTAATTACAGAGGTAAAACGTTTATTATTATAACTGTGTTGGTTAACCCCTTAATGACAACTGATGTACCAGGTATGTCATGCATTAACAAGCAGTTAATGATAATAGACGTACCTGGTACGTCAGTTGTCTAACAGAGTGCTGGAAGCGATTGCGATCGCTTCCAGCAGCTCTGAGGGTATTGCAGTGATGCCTCGATATGGAGGCATCCTGCAATACCCCTTTACAAGCCTCCGATGCAGAGAGAGCCACTTTGTGGCCCTCTCTGCACCGGAGCGTCGTTGGTGGGTGGGAGCAAGGCAGGGAGGCGGGTGGGCGGCCTGCAAAGGGCCTGTGATGTGAAGGGGGGCGGGATCGGAGGCCGGATCGGAGGCGGCAGTGTCCGGGGGCGCACACGGAAGCGCGCACGTGCACGGGGAGCAGCGGGCGGGCGCGTGCACGGGCGGGAGCGGGTGGGAACTGCTACACTACAAAAAAATTTACAAAATTGGGAGAAAAGGGGGGATTTTAATTTAAAAAACAATTGAAGGGTTCTGGGAGGGGGGGAGCTACACTACAGAAAAGCTAAACTACAGCAAAAAAGGCAAAAAAATTATAAAAGCATGTTTTTTTTTACTAAACTGGGTACTGGCAGACAGCTGCCAGTACCCAAGATGGCGCCCATTAAGCTAGAGGGGGAGGGTTATAGAACTGTTTGATGGGGGATTGGTTGGGGGCTAAGGGGGGATTATATACAGCAGCATATGTAAATATGCTATTAAAAAAAACAAAGAAAAAACAAATATATGTTTTATTTTAGTACTGGCAGACTTTCTGCCAGTACTTAAGATGGCGGGAACAATTGTGGGGTGGGGGAGGGAAGAGAGCTGTTTGGGAGGGATCAGGGGGTCTGATGTTTCAGGTGGGAGGTTGATCTCTACACTAAAGCTAAAATTAACCCTACAAGCTACCTAATTAACCCCTTTACTGCTAGCCATAATACACGTGTGATGCGCAGCGGAATTTAGCGGCCTTCTAATTACCAAAAAGCAAAGCCAAAGCCATATATGTCTGCTATTTCTGAACGAAGGGGATCCCAGAGAAGCATTTACAACCATTTGTGCCATAATTGCACAAGCTGTTTGTAAATAATTTCAGTAAGAAACCAAAAATTGTGAAAAATGTAAAGTTTTTTTTTTTTATTTGAACGTATTTGGCGGTGAAATGGTGGCATGAAATATACCAAAATGTGCCTAGATCAATACTTTGGGTTGTTTACTACACTAAAGATAAAATTACCCCAAAAAGCTCCCTAATTGCTCCCTAATCAACCCCTTCACTGCTGGGCATAATCCACGTATGTGCGCAGTGGCATTTAGTGGCCTTCTAATTACCAAAAAGCAACGCCGAAGCCATATATGTCTGCTATTTCTGAACAAAGGGGATGCCAGAGAAGCATTTACAACCATTTATGCCATAATTGCACAAGCTCTTTGTAAACAATTTCAGTGAGAAACCGAAAGTTTGTGAAAAAATTTGTGAAAAAGTGAACGTTTTTTTGTATTTCATCGCATTTGGCGGTGAAATGGTGGCATGAAATATACCAAAATGGGCCTAGATCAATACTTTGGGATGTCTTCTAAAAAAAATATATATACATGTCAAGGGATATTCAGAGATTCCTGAAAGATATCAGTGTCCCAATGTAACTAGCGCTAATTTTGAAAAAAAGTGGTTTGGAAATAGCAAAGTGTTACTTGTATTTATGGCCCTATAACTTGCAAAAAAACAAAGAACATGTAAACATTGGGTATTTCTAAACTCAGGACAAAATTTAGAAACTATTTAGCATGGGTGTTTTTTGGTGATTGTAGATGTGTAACAGATTTTGGGGCTAAAAATTAGAAAAAGTGTTTTTTTTGTTTTGTTTTTTTTTTTCATTTTTTCCTCATATTTTATAAAAAAATTTATAGTAAATTATAATATATGATGAAAATAATGCTATCTTTAGAAAGTCCATTTAATGGCGAGAAAAACGGTATATAATGTGTGGGTACAGTAAATGAGTAAGAGGAAAATTACAGCTAAACACAAACACCGCAAAAATGTAAAAATAGCCTTTGTCACAAACAGACAGAAAATGGAAAAGTACTGTTGTCATTAAGGGGTTAAAGGGACACTAAACCCAAGTTTTTTCTTTTGTGATTCAGATATAGCATGCAATTTTAAGCAACTTTCTAATTTACTCCTATTATCAATTTTTCTTTGTTCTCTTGCTAGCTTTATTTACAAAAGAAGGCATCTTAGCTTTTTTTTGGTTCAGACCTGTGGACAGCATTTTTTTTTATTGGTGGATTAATTTATCCACCAATCATCAAGAACAACCCAGGTTGTTCATCAAAAATGGGCCGGCATCTAAACTTAAATTCTTGCATTTCAAATAAAGATACCAAGAGAATGAAGTAAATTTGATAATAGGAGTAAATTAGAAAGTTGCTTAAAATTGCATGCTCTATCTGAATCACGAATGAAAAATTTTGGGCTCAGTGTCCCTTTAAGCAAAACTGTGGAATGGGAAATAAAGGGATTATCTATCTTTTAAAACAACAAAAATTCTGGTGTTGACTGTCCCTTTAAATAAAAAAATATATATTTTTAAATAATTGATTTTTAGCCACACTGTTTTAAACTATGCAGCTGGTTTAAGGAGTCATTGTAAACATATTAAGAGGAAAACGATTTTATAGTACACTGTACCTTTAAAAATTGCCAGACATAGTTGTGAGATAGTAATTTACTGTAACCTTGATTCAGTACACATCACTAATATCAGCAAACAACCCATCTCACTTACCCGCAGCACACTAGCAAATACTACATATTAACTGTTTAAGAATAAACAAAGAACATATAAGTGGATAATTCTGTTAATAACTGCTATATTTATTTTCTTGAAGTCATGTAATTTAAAGTCAAACATCTAGGTCAAAACGGGAGGGGGGGGGGGAGCAGCGTAATGCCAAATAACAGTGACTCTAATGTTCACTGCAATGTCATGAACATATTCATACAGAAACAGAAATGTTCTAGAACTGGTGCAAAACATTTACAGACAAAAAAGAGGGGAAAAAATTAAGGAGCTTTCATCACATTCATTATTCATTCTTTGGCACAAAATTGTTATTTCAGTAAGATTACTGTAAATCGCTACATGAGGAGATGGCTTGCATGAACAATTAAACGATGGAAACGATAAACGAGATTTAGCTTTATGTTCCTATAGCAAATTTCTTGAGCAATTTAGCAGCACAAGGCTTAAAAATGAATTTTACTCTTAGCTTCAGCAGAACAGCAGCTCCCCCATCAGTTGTGAATACAAACCGCTGCAGACATTCCGTGAAAAAGGCTTTGTGTGACCTTGGTAACTACAGCAACTAGTTTGCTAATGAATCTTTTTTTTCTGCCCCACTTACATCTGCATTTTTTTTTCTTTTGGGAAAATTATGGCCTAAAGCTTTTTTTTATTATTACTTAGAAAAATTATAACTTTCATGAAGAAATGTGAAGTAATTGCAAAGCTAAAATCTTAACGTGCTAAGTTCTAGTTAATTGTTTTGTATTCAGCAAACAAGAACTGCATTGAGCCAGAATGGTGGAATGTAAGATGCATGTGTTACACCCTGTACATACACAGGTATTAAACTTACCTTAAACTTCTCATGAACCATCTTTCTTTTTTCTTAAGAAATCATCTTATTTTAAGCTTGAAATGGAACAAATATACATAATATTAACTTATTTTCTGCTAATTGAACTTACTAGAACTACTACCAGATTTCTGTCTCTGAGTTTGAGATATCTACCCTAGGTAACATGGATTATTTGACACTCTTTTAAGGGACATTTAATGAACCAAGATAACTCAACTGCATATACCTCCCACATCGTCTGTATGGGATTTTATTTGTTGTATTTGTTTTCTAATCAATAGGCCATGATATTCAAGAAACGTCTTATTCATGAGGGATGAGTGTGTGCATAAATGAATAAATGAGGTTGTCTGTTACAAAGGAAGAATAGATTTGTATAGATGGGTGGATGAATTGGTGTATGTGTGTGTGGATACATGAGTGTGTGTGAATTGATGGATTGATACATGAGTGTGTGTGTGAATGGATGGATAGACGCACGGATGGATAAATGAGTGTGTGTGAATTGATGGATTGATACATGAGTGTGTGTGAATGGATGGATAGACGCACGGATGGATGCATGAGTGTGTGTGAATAAATGGATGGATGGATAGACGAACGGATGGATACATGAGTGTGTGTGAATTGATGGATTGATACATGAGTGTGTGTGTGAATGGATGGATAGACGCACAGATGGATACATGAGTGTGTGTAAATGGAAAGATGGACGAACGGATGGATACATGAGTGTGTGTGAATGGATGGATGGACGAACGGATGGATGCATGAGTGTGTGTGAATGGATGGATAGACGCACAGATGGATGCATGAGTGTGTGTGAATTGATGGATTGATACATGAGTGTGTGAATGGATGGATAGACGCACGGATGGATGCATGAGTGTGTGTAAATGGATGGATGGACGAACGGATGGATACATGAGTGTGTGTGAATGGATGGATAGACGCACAGATGGATACATGAGTGTGTGTAAATGGAAAGATGGACGAACGGATGGATACATGAGTGTGTGTGAATGGATGGATAGACGCACGGATGGATGCATGAGTGTGTGTAAATGGATGGATAGATGCACGGATGGATACATGAGTGTGTGAAAATGGATGGATGGACGAACGGATGGATACATGAGTGTGTGTGAATTGATAGATGGATGGATACATAAGTGTATGTGGATGGATGGGGGGATGGATGCATGAGTGTGTGTGAATGAATGGATGAATGGATAGACGAACGGATGGATACATGAGTGTGTGTGAATGAATGAATGGATGAATGGATAGACGAACGGATGGATGCATGAGTGTGTGTAAATGGAAAGATGGACGAACGGATGGATACATGAGTGTGTGTGAATTGATAGATGGATGGATACATAAGTGTATGTGGATGGATGGGCAGATGGATGCATGAGTGTGTGTGAATGAATGGATGAATGGATAGACGAACGGCTGGATACATGAGTGTGTGTGTGAATTAATAGATGGATGGATACATAAGTGTGTGTAAATGGATGGATGGATGGATACATGAGTGTGTGTGAATTGAAAGATGAGTGGCTACAATGGATGGGCGGATAGATACATGAGTGTGTGTGAATTGATGGATCTGTGTGAATTAATGGATGATGGACGTGCGGAAGGATACATGAGTGTGTGTGAATACATGGGCAGATAGATGGACGGATGAATACAAAAGTATGTGTAGATGGATGGATGGATACATGAGTGTGTGAGAATAAATGGGCAGATGGATGGAGAGATGAATACATAAGTATGTGTAGATGGATGGATGGATACATGAGTATGTGAGAATAAATGGGCAGATGGTTGGAGAGATGAATACATAAGTATGTATGTATGGATGGATACATAAGTGTGTGTAAATGGATGGATGGATGCATGAGTGTGTGTGAATTGATAGATGAGTGGCTACATGAGTATGTGGATGGATATACGGATGGATGCATGAGTGTGTATTAATGGATGGGCGGATAGATGGACGGATGAATACAAAAGTATGTGTAGATGGATGGAGGGATGGATACATGAGTGTGTGTGAATAAATGGGAAGATGGATGGAGAGATGAGTACATAAGTGTGTGTAAATGGATGGATGGATGCATGAGTGTGTGTGAATTGATAGATGAGTGGCTACATGAGTATGTGGATGGATATACGGATGGATGCATGAGTGTGTATGAATGGATGGGCGGATAGATGGACAGATGAATACAAAAGTATGTGTAGATGGATGGAGGGAGGGATGGATACATGAGTGTGTGTGAATAAATGGGCAGATGGATGGAGAGATGAATACATAAGTATGTATGGATGGATGGATACATAAGTGTGTGTAAATGGATGGATGGATGCATGAGTGTGTGTGAATTGATAGATGAGTGGCTACATGAGTATGTGGATGGATATACGGATGGATGCATGAGTGTGTATGAATGGATGGGCGGATGAATACAAAAGTATGTGTAGATGGATGGAGGGATGGATGAATACATGAGTGTGTGTGAATAAATGGGAAGATGGATGGAGAGATGAATACATAAGTATGTGTGGATGGATAAATGGATACATGAATGTGTGTGAATGTGTGAATGTGTGGATGGATAAATGGATACATGAGTGTGTGTGGAAGGATGGATAGACACATGAATGAGTGTGAATGGGTGGGCGTGCGGATGGATACATGAGTGTGCATGAATGAATATGTGGATGGTAGAATGTTTGGATGGATCCCATATCATTATATGTTTCTAATGGTAAGAATATTCAAATTTCCAAATGAAAAGATTAGGGGCCTATTTATCAAGCCCCGTATGACCGCTGCTCCATAACCTGTCCACCTGCTCTGAGGCAGACATTGCCAGAAATCAACCCGATCGAATACGATAGGGTTGATTGACACCCCCTGCTAGCGGCAGGTGCAATGATAAATGCTGAGAGCATATGCTGTTGGCATTTATCGATGTGCAGTGGACATGATCCGCAATATCGGATCATATACGCTCACACAATGATAATTAGGCCCCTAGGACAATACTACACTACATTAACATTTGCAATATTTCTCAAGAAAAATAACAAGACCTAAACTATATTTAGGTCTTAGTTAAAATTGTAATGGATCTGCTTTTGTTACAGGTAATGAAAAAGGAGAGTCTTGGGAAACTATTGTATTAATTCTGGCTTGATATTAAATGCCAAATAAACAATAATAGAGAAGAAAATGCAGCTTGTCTAGGGAGGAACAGAGGTAGCATACAAAGGGACATAAAAGTAAAAAATATGTATGTATCTATATCATCTCTCTCTAACCAAACACACACACACACACACATATAAACACACATACACATAAACACAAACACACACACACAAACACACACACATAAACACACAAACACACACATATGCATAAACAAACACACAAACACACATATAAACACACACAAACACACATATAAACACACAAACACACACACATAAACACACACACACAGAAACACACACACACACACACAAACACACATATAAACACACAAACACATACACATATACACACACACATAGAAACACAAACACACACATAGAAACACAAACACACATAGAAACACACACACACACACAAACACACATAGAAACACACAAATAAACACACACACACACACACAAACACACACACATAAACACACAAACACACACATAAACACATATGCATAAACACACACACAAACACACATATAAACACAAACACACACACCTTCAGGTAAGCACGAAGGAGGAAAACATAATTTATGCTTACCTGATAAATTCCTTTCTTCTGTAGTGTGATCAGTCCACGGGTCATCATTACTTGTGGGATATTATCTGCTCCCCTACAGGAAGTGCAAGAGGATTCACCCAGCAGAGTTGCTATATAGCTCCTCCCCTCTACGTCACCTCCAGTCATTCGACCAAGGACCAACGAGAAAGGAGAAGCCAAGGGTGTAGTGGTGACTGGAGTATAATTTAAAAAATATTTACCTGCCTTAAAAAACAGGGCGGGCCGTGGACTGATCACACTACAGAAGAAAGGAATTTATCAGGTAAGCATAAATTATGTTTTCTTCTGTTAAGTGTGATCAGTCCACGGGTCATCATTACTTGTGGGATACCAATACCAAAGCAAAAGTACACGGATGACGGGAGGGATAGGCAGGCTCTTTATACAGAAGGAACCACTGCCTGAAGAACCTTTCTCCCAAAAATAGCCTCCGAGGAAGCAAAAGTGTCAAATTTGTAAAATTTGGAAAAAGTATGAAGCGAAGACCAAGTTGCAGCCTTGCAAATCTGTTCAACAGAGGCCTCATTCTTAAAGGCCCAAGTGGAAGCCACAGCTCTAGTGGAATGAGCTGTAATTCTTTCAGGAGGCTGCTGTCCAGCAGTCTCATAAGCTAAACGAATTATGCTACGAAGCCAAAAAGAGAGAGAGGTAGCAGAAGCTTTTTGACCTCTCCTCTGACCAGAGTAAACGACAAACAGGGAAGACGTTTGTCGAAAATCTTTAGTTGCCTGTAAATAAAATTTAAGGGCACGAACAACATCCAGATTGTGCAAAAGACGTTCCTTCCTCGAAGAAGGATTTGGGCACAAGGATGGAACAACAATCTCCTGATTGATATTCCTGTTAGTGACTACCTTAGGTAAGAACCCAGGTTTAGTACGCAGAACTACCTTATCCGAGTGAAAAATCAAATAAGGAGAATCACAATGTAAGGCTGATAACTCAGAGACTCTTCGAGCCGAGGAAATAGCCATTAAAAATAGAACTTTCCAAGATAACAACTTTATAACAATGGAATGAAGGGGTTCAAACGGAACACCCTGTAAAACGTTAAGAACAAGGTTTAAACTCCATGGTGGAGCCACAGCTTTAAACACAGGTTTAATCCTGGCCAAAGCCTGACAAAAAGCCTGAATGTCTGGAACTTCTGACAGACGCTTGTGTAACAGAATGGACAGAGCTGAGATCTGTCCCTTTAAGGAACTAGCGGATAACCCCTTTTCTAAACCTTCTTGTAGAAAAGACAATATCCTAGGAATCCTAACCTTACTCCAAGAGTAACCTTTGGATTCGCACCAATATAGGTATTTACGCCATATTTTATGGTAAATCTTTCTGGTAACAGGCTTCCTAGCCTGTATTAAGGTATCAATAACTGACTCAGAAAAACCACGCTTTGATAAGATCAAGCGTTCAATTTCCAAGCAGTCAGCTTCAGAGAAGTTAGATTTTGATGTTTGAAAGGACCCTGAATCAGAAGGTCCTGTTTCAGAGGTAACGACCAAGGTGGACAGAATGACATGTCCACCAGATCTGTATACCAAGTCCTGCGTGGCCATGCAGGCGCTATTAGAATCACTGATGCTTTCTCCTGTTTGATTCTGGCAATCAATCGAGGAAGCATCGGGAAAGGTGGAAACACATAAGCCATCCTGAAGGTCCATGGTGCTGTCAAGGCATCTATCAGGACCGCTCCCGGATCCCTGGATCTGGACCCGTAGCGCGGAAGCTTGGCGTTCTGTCGAGACGCCATGAGATCTATCTCTGTTTTGCCCCAACGTCGAAGTATTTGGGCAAAGACCTCTGGATGAAGTTCCCACTCCCCCGGATGAAAAGTCTGACGACTTAAGAAATCCGCCTCCCAGTTCTCCACTCCCGGGATGTGGATTGCAGACAGGTGGCAAGAGTGAGACTCTGCCCAGCGAATTATCTTCAATACTTCCATCATTGCTAGGGAGCTTCTTGTCCCTCCCTGATGGTTGATATAAGCTATAGTCGTGATGTTGTCCGACTGGAACCTGATGAACCCCCGAGTTGTTAACTGGGGCCAAGCCAGAAGAGCATTGAGAACTGCTCTCAATTCCAGAATGTTTATTGGAAGAAGACTCTCCTCCTGATTCCATAGTCCCTGAGCCTTCAGAGAATTCCAGACAGCGCCCCAACCTGGTAGGCTGGCGTCTGTTGTTACAATTGACCAGTCTGGCCTGCTGAATGGCATTCCCCTGGACAGATGTGGCCGATAAAGCCACCATAGAAGAGAATTTCTGGTCTCTTGATTCAGATTTAGAGTGGGGGACAAATCTGAGTAATCCCCATTCCACTGACTTAGCATGCACAGTTGCAGTGGTCTGAGATGTAGGCGTGCAAAAGGAACTATGTCCATTGCTGCTACCATTAGTCCGATTACCTCCATGCATTGAGCTACTGACGGGTGTTGAATAGAATGAATGACACGGCATGCACTTTGAAGTTTTGTTAACCTGTCCTCTGTCAGGTAAATCTTCATTTCTACAGAATCTATCGGAGTCCCCAGGAAGGGAACTCTTGTGAGTGGAAAGAGAGAACTTTTCTCTTCGTTCACTTTCCATCCATGCGACCTTAGAAATGCCAGTACTATCTCTGTATGAGATTTGGCAGTTTGAAGGCTTGAAGCTTGTATCAGTATGTCGTCTAAGTACGGAGCTACTGAAATTCCTCGCGGTCTTAGTACCGCCAGAAGAGTGCCCAGAACCTTTGTGAAGATTCTTGGAGCCGTAGCCAGTCCGAATGGAAGAGCTACAAACTGGTAATGCCTGTCTAAAAAGGCAAACCTTAGATACCGGTAATGGCTTTTGTGAATCGGTATGTGAAGGTAAGCATCCTTTAAATCCACTGTGGTCATGTACTGACCCTCTTGGATCATGGGCAAAATTGTTCGAATAGTTTCCATCTTGAACGATGGAACTCTTAGGAATTTGTTTAGGATCTTTAAATCCAAGATTGGCCTGAAGGTTCCCTCTTTTTTGGGAACTACAAACAGATTTGAGTAAAACCCTTGTCCTTGTTCCAACCGCGGAACTGGATGGATCACTCCCATTAATAAAAGATCTTGTACGCAGCGTAGAAACGCTTCCTTCTTTGTTAGGTTTGTTGACAACCTTGACAGATGAAATCTCCCTCTTGGGGGAGAGGATTTGAAGTCCAGAAGGTATCCCTGAGATATGATCTCTAACGCCCAGGGATCCTGAACATCTCTTGCCCAAGCCTGGGCGAAGAGGGAAAGTCTGCCCCCCACTAGATCCGGTCCCGGATCGGGGGCCCTCAATTCATGCTGTCTTAGGGGCAGCAGCAGGTTTTCTGGCCTGTTTGCCCCTGTTCCAGGACTGGTTAGGTTTCCAGCCTTGTCTGTAGCGAGCAACAGCTCCTTCCTGTTTCGGTGCAGAGGAAGTTGATGCTGCTCCTGCTTTGAAATTACGAAAGGAACGAAAATTGGACTGTCTAGCCTTGGCTTTGGCCTTGTCCTGAGGCAGGGCATGACCTTTACCTCCTGTAATGTCAGCAATAATCTCTTTCAAGCCGGGCCCGAATAAGGTCTGCCCTTTGAAAGGAATATTAAGCAATTTAGATTTAGACGTAACATCAGCTGACCAGGATTTCAGCCACAGAGCTCTGCGTGCCTGAATGGCGAATCCTGAATTTTTAGCCGCAAGTTTAGTTAAATGTACTACGGCATCTGAAATAAATGAATTAGCTAACTTAAGGAATTTAAGTTTGTGTGTGATGTCATCTAGTGTGGATGATTGAAGTGTCTCTTCCAGAGACTCAAACCAAAATGCTGCTGCAGCCGTGACAGGCGCAATACATGCAAGAGGTTGCAATATAAACCCTTGTTGAACAAACATTTTCTTAAGGTAACCCTCTAATTTTTTATCCATTGGATCTGAAAAAGCACAGCTATCCTCCACTGGGATAGTGGTACGCTTAGCTAAAGTAGAAACTGCTCCCTCCACCTTAGGGACCATTTGCCATAAGTCCCGTGTGGCGGCGTCTATTGGAAACATCTTTCTGAATATAGGAGGGGGTGAGAAAGGCACACCGGGTCTATCCCACTCCTTAGTAACAATGTCAGTAAGTCTCTTAGGTATAGGAAAAACGTCAGTACTCGTCGGTACCGCAAAATATTTATCCAACCTACACATTTTCTCTGGGATTGCAACTGTGTTACAATCATTCAGAGCCGCTAATACCTCCCCTAGTAACACACGGAGGTTCTCAAGCTTAAATTTAAAATTTGAAATGTCTGAGTCCAGTTTATTTGGATCAGAACCGTCACCCACAGAATGAAGCTCTCCGTCTTCACGTTCTGCAAACTGTGACGCAGTATCAGACATGGCCCTTGCATTATCAGCGCACTCTGTTCTCACCCCAGAGTGATCACGTTTACCTCTTAGTTCTGGTAGTTTAGCCAAAACTTCAGTCATAACAGTAGCCATATCTTGTAATGTGATTTGTAATGGCCGCCCAGATGTACTCGGCGCTACAATATCACGCACCTCCTGAGCGGGAGATGCAGGTACTGACACGTGAGGCGAGTTAGTCGGCATAACTCTCCCCTCGTTGTTTGGTGAAATATGTTCAATTTGTACAGATTGACTGTTTTTTAAAGTAGCATCAATACATTTAGTACATAAATTTCTATTGGGCTCCACTTTGGCATTAACACATATAGCACAGAGATATTCCTCTGAATCAGACATGTTTAACACACTAGCAAATAAACAGCAACTTGAAAATACTTTTCAAAGTAAATTACCAATAATATGAAAACGAACTGTGCCTTTAAGAAGCACAGAAAAAAATTATAACAGTTAAAATAATTAAGTTATAGCATCAATCTTTGTCAGAATATACAGTTTTAGCAAAGGATTGTTCCCCTCAGCAATTAAACAACACAACTTTAGCAAAGGTTTAATCCCATTAGCAAAGATAACAATTTCTGAAAGCAGGAAACAAATTACAGAATAAACGTTTTTATCTCAGTCAAACTATAATTCTCACAGCTCTGCTGTGCTGACTGAAATATTTGATGCATAGTAAAAGCGCCCCTCCCCCACACACACAGCAGTGAGGGAAAACAGAAACTGACAGAAAAAAACAGATTTAAGCAACTGCCAAGTGGAAAAATAGTGCCCAAACATTTATTCACTCAGTACCTCAGTAAATGAAAACGATTTTACATTCCAGCAAAAACGTTAAACATAATCTCTAGTTATTAAACAGCTTTATGTCTTTCTTACAGTGTAATTCTAGTGAATTACCATTCTCCCAGAATACTGAAGTGTAAAGTATACATACATGACATTATATCGGTATGGCAGGATTTTCTCATCAATTCCATTGTCAGAAAATAAAAACTGCTACATACCTCTATGCAGATTCATCTGCCCGCTGTCCCCTGATCTGAAGTTTACCTCTCCTCAGATGGCCGAGAAACAGCAATATGATCTTAACTACTCCGGCTAAAATCATAGCAAAACTCTGGTAGATTCTTCCTCAAACTCTGCCAGAGAGGTAATAACACACTCCGGTGTTATTTTAAAATAACAAACTTTTGATTGAAGATATAAAACTAAGTATAATCACCATAGTCCTCTCACACGACCTATCTAGTTGCTGGGTGCAAGAGAATGACTGGAGGTGACGTAGAGGGGAGGAGCTATATAGCAACTCTGCTGGGTGAATCCTCTTGCACTTCCTGTAGGGGAGCAGATAATATCCCACAAGTAATGATGACCCGTGGACTGATCACACTTAACAGAAGAAAGAGAGCTTACTTTTTTGTTCTGACTACTACTGAAAACTTTTCATGGGCACATTTGGTTTAGTGGCTCAGTCTAATTGCAGTTTTATTAACGTGAGTAGATTTTAAAATTTGGAATATTAAAACGCCTCTGTACAACTTTTGCTGTATCCTTTTTGAAGGTTTATTTCTTGTCTTTCAAGAGGGTATTTCTATAAGCTTTTCTGCAGACTAACTTCTTGCAAAAGTTAGATAGAAGAACCAATAATTATCTTTATCTGCTATTTTTACTTAAATTGCACATCGTAAAGATTCATTTTTACCATGATTATGCATCAAGGTTCTGCATGTGTGGTCTCCTATTATATACAAAGTCCTGAGCTAATGGAAGGATATCTACTTTCAATGCATACACTAACACTATGTATACCGCATCATAGATGGCACTAAGATAGCCAGTGTTAACAGAGCAGGACTGCACAGCTTTCCTGGTGCATTGAGGTGGCCATCCTTTGCTTGGCAGTGTCTTTAACCTATGTACTAGCTCAAAGAAAAAAGGTCATAAAAAGCAGAAACCTTAAAAGTTTAAATCTATCGGCAGGATCTGTTTGATGTGCCAATGAATACTAAATGGATCTGTTACTAAAACAATCTCCATTAATGTGTACACCAGTGATAAGACAGAATAATATAAGTAATATATTGGAACAAAAACTCCTAAAACTGGCAGCCCTACAAAATAATGCACTAATAACATTTAGATTGCCAGCAGTGTAATAGTATGTGACTACAGTATTTAATGTTGGCGGGAGGTGTTGGAATGTATTTTTTCTCTTTGTTTTTTGGCTAAACATCATTTGAAATACACACAAGTAAATGCACTGTTTCTCTAAGAGGCTTCTGTGATAAAGTAGTTTGAGACACACCAGCAGCATTAATTAAAGACCATTAAAAATTCAAGAGCTCATGTTGCTCTGGAGATTGAAGAAGAAAAAAAACAGCTGCTTATCTCTCCTTTGGCTAGTTCATTAACCATGAAGATATGTTGGATAATACAGATCTACATCTACAATACCATCTATAACAAATAACAACCATAAAAATATTAAATTATATAAATATAAATGAAAACAATAAGAAATACAATAAGCACTAATGATAAACCTCTGGGGGGTTGTGGGTATATTGTACATACAGTATGTATATGGTTTATTATATGTTTGTAGTATACTGTTAAAATACTAGAATTAAGTCGTTTCATTATTTGAAATTAAGTGTTGTTAACTTTTAGCATGCTCTTTTTAAGAAGATTTTGTGTACAGATATTAATATTATATTTACACAGTACCAAACATGGCCTATATTAGTAAGATGTCTGTTACAATGTAGCCGCAGTATAAGAAGGAAAACATGTTAAGTACAGTGTTAACTTATATCGGGTTTAAAAAAAGAATATTAAAAAAGCCGTCAATTCTAAAAACACATTTTAAATAGTGCAAAGCTGAAGAAACACACTTCGGTAAAACAGAACCACACTTTGGTGAAATATTAATATCCAATACACTAAATCTTCTTACTAAAGAGAAAAAAACTTGCCAAGTTAAAAGCACATATATTTAAAGTGAAGGTAAACTTTGATAAATGAAAACCCGGTTTTAAAAATACTATTAAAAACAGGGGCACTTTCATTCATCAAAGTTTAGAAAGCAGCCTTTTTGTGTAGCTGCCCCGGCTGTGAAGAGAAGAAAGGTACGTTTTTAAATAAAACGGCTGCTTTCTAAACTTTGATATATGGTATACCACAAGCAAAACTAGCTATTTCAAATGACAAAATATTGGTTAATGATCTATCTGCAAACAATTTAATAAAGTCCAACAAATAAAAGGAATAACTGTAAAAATATTAAAAAGGAGAACATTTTACAGTAAACTGTCCCTTTAAAGAAAACAGAATGTGTGCTTACCTGATAAATTCATTATTTCATGGTGGTGAGTCCACAAGACATTACTCCTGGGAACTGAACTCCTGGCCACTAGGAGGAGGCAAAGATACCCAGTATTCCAAAAGCTTTTAATTCCTCTAACCTCTTTGATATCCCAGTAACATATAGCTGAGAAAAGGAGAAAAATAGAGAAGTAGAAAAGGACAAAGCAGGGTAAATGAGGTGTATACTAAACTGCGGACAATTAGAAAAATAAGAGGGTGGGTCTCGTGGACTCTCACCACCATGAAAGAAATTAATCTATCAGTTAAGCATAAATTATGTTTTCTTACCTAAGGTGGTGAGAGTACACGAGCCATTACTCCTGGAATCTATAACCCAATCAGTGTGGTATATGAGTAAATGGGTGGAAATAAATTAATAAATACATTGTAGGACTTTCCTGTCAAAAGCTATTCCAAAAGAAAAGTGAGTAAAGAAGACCAAGCTGTTTCTGTTCAATTGACACAACAGAAACCTTATTTTAAAAACATACAAAGTAGAAACTAATTTAGTAGAATGGCTGTAAAAATTCTGGAAGGAATTTCTCTGCTTCCAAAAAAACATACTTAAAGGGACACTAAACCCACATTTTTTTTTCATGATTCAGATAGAGCATGCAATTTTAAGCAACTTTCTAATTTACTCCTATTATCAATTTGTCTTCGTGCTCTTGCTATCTCTTCATTTAAAAAGCAGGAATGTGATGCATAGGAGCCGGCCCATTTTTGGTTGAGAACCTGGGTTATGTTTGCTTATTGGTGGGTAAATGTAAGCCTCCAATAAGCAAGCGCTATCCATGGTGCTGAACCTAAAATGGGCTGGGTGCTAAGATTTACATTCCTATTTCTGCTTTTAAAATAAAGATAGTAAGAGAACGAAGAAAAATTAATAAGAGTAAATTAGAAAGTTGCTTAAAATTTCATGCTCTATCTGAATCGTGAAAGAAAAAAATGTGAGTTCAGTGTCCCTTTCATGAAAGCTTTTAACCAGGAAGCTAAAGTAGCAACTGTTTCCCTCATATGTGGAAAAATTATTAAAAGAACCATAAACTTTAAGAAAAATCATCCTAAAAGAAAATAAGATAAGGAATGTCATAAGAAAAGCAAACAAACCAGACACTTTACTGGTGAAATATTCTAAAAGGAACAATCATTTTCAAAAGAAGCAGAATGTTTAAACGATTCATAAGTTTAAAAGAAGAGTTTGTAAAACTCTCAAAACCAATAAGGTTCTCAGGAAAATGACAACTATTAGAATAACTGTGGCTATATCTAGAATAAGGATCTTAATGTAAGAGATCTTATAAGAAAACTGCAAACACGTCCTTGACTAAAACACCACCCCAAGAAAAAAATAAAAACTGGTGACAAAACTAATTTGTTATAGGCGGCATTGTCTGAACAAAGGTCTTCATTATCTTGACCATAAAAAATAAAACCTAGTTTAAGAGTTCAATCTATGGACTGTTGGATTGAAAAGCCTGATAGAAAGAAGAGGAACAATATTGAGTCATTGGAAAAGACCAAATATAGAGACTCGACATACAATTTAGGTCTGCATAACCAATTCAGCAGGATCAGAATTACTGATTAGAGCTAGAGCTGGACTCTTACTATGAAGCTAAGTGGAAACAGAGATAGAGGAAGAAAAGGAAGTTAGTTGAAATACCAAATAGCTACAGGAACAGTTAGAAACTGAAGAAGTATCCATTGCTCTGGCAAAGCATTTGAAAAGAGGATCAAATAAAAGACTATAAGGTCTAAATGAGAAATATGTCATAGATTTAGCAACTGGTAGAATACCCCTTGAAGGAGAAACCCTTCCCATAGATGAAGAGATTGTAAACCAAAGCAATCTGTCTCACAAAAATTCCCTTTTGGAATGAAAAAAGAATAAAGAGTACAGTTCAAGTCAAAGTCAAATGAAACTAGAGGTTTCATAGATTAAAATATGCTAACAGCAGTAACATTGTCTGATTTGGAAAAAACAAACACAAGTGTCTACTTTGAAAAAAGGCCAAGTCTGAGAACTAACGGATAGATTACGAGTTTTGCAGTAAGGTGAAAAAGCAGTGTTAACAGCTCCTAACGCTGCTTTTTTACGCACGCTGGTATTACGAGTCTTGCAGATTTAGGGGCAACGCACAATTTTTTGGCCTTAGCGCATATCAACTTACCAAAATTGCGTATAGACTTTTTTCTATGGGACTTCCATAGCGCCGGTGTTACAAGCTTGTCCTGGGAGGCCAAAAAGTGAGCGGTACACCCTACAGCCAATAGAATGCCAGCTCAATCCTATTGGTTGATTGGATCAGCCAATAAGATTGAAGTTCAATCCTATTGGCTGATTGCATCAGCCAATAGGATTTTTTCAACCTAGAATTCTATCAGCCAATCGGAATCTAAGGGATGCCATCTTGGATGACGTCACTTATAGGTACAGTCATTCCAGAAGAAGACGTCGGAAGAAGAGGATGCTCCGTGCCGGATGTCTTGAAGATGGAGCCGCTCCGTGTTGGAAGGATGAAGATAGAAGATGTCGTCTGGGTGAAGACATCTGCCCGTCTGGAGGACCACTTCTGCCGGCTTCGTTGAGAACATCTTGCCGCTTGGATGAAGACATCTCCCGGTAAGTGGATCTTCGGGGGTTAGTGTTAGGATTTTTTTAAGGGTATATTGGGTGGGGTTTTTTTTAGGATAGGGCTTTGGGCCACAATAGAGCTAAATGCCCTTTTAAGGACAATGCCCCTCCAAATGCCCTTTTCAGAACAATGCGGAGCTTAGGTTTTTTTAGTTAGGGTTTTATTTGGGGGGTTGGTTGTGTGGGTGGTGGGTTTTACTGTTGGGGGGGTTGTTTGAATTTTTTTTCCAGGTAAAAGAGTTGATTTCTTTGGGGCAATGCCCCGCAAAAGGCCCTTTTAAGGGCTATTGGTAGTTTAGTTTAGGCTAGGGTTTTTTTATTTTTGGGTGGGCTTTTTTATTTTGATAGGGCTATTAGATAAGGTGTAATTAGTTTAAAGATCTTGTAATTTGTTTTTTTATTTTCTGTAATTTAGTGGGGGGGGGTTGTAAATTAGCTAATTGTATTTAATTTAGTTAATTGTATTTAATTTAGGTAATTTATTTAATTGTAGTGTAGTGTAGTGTAGTGTTAGTGTAACTTAGGTTAGGTTTTATTTTACAGGTCAATTTGTATTTATTTTAGCTAGGTAGTTATTAAATAGTTAATAACTATTTAGTAACTATTCTACCTAGTTAAAATAAATACAAACTTGCCTGTAAAATAAAAATAAACACTAAGCTAATCGCTGACCACCTAATTGATAATGATAATCTTTGACAACTATTTTTATTATCAATCTTACCGATTAGTTGATGCAGCCCTAGAGGAAACCAACTCCCTGCGCTCTCCCAGACTACACTGGCAACGGAAGAAATTATAGTCCAAAAGGAACAAATAATGAACGCCTCCCAAAAGACTGGAATGGTAAAAACTGCAAGGACAGAGACTCTTTTACAGTGGAGTCCAAAAGGATAATTATGAGAGGAAAATGTAATCTCAGCACTATGGATTTAGCAAACCAAACAGAAAAGGCTGATATAGGACATGCAAAAGGGAAACAAACTATCTGATAGTGAAACCATTCACCCCAAACTTCCATACACAGAGCAAATAATTGAAGAATGAACACGCTGACTGAACTTGGATCTGCATTGATCCTAAAGAGAAAGTTGCATGGTACTGTCTACAAAGATTCTAAGAAATAAACTCATAATTGAAGAGAAACAACCTTCTGGAAAAGTAATTATATTACTATGCAGGCAAAAAAAAAACAGCAGTAAACTGTTGTTAAATATAGCTAAAGAAAAAAATCCTTTAGTTTGGTTAGCATGAATAAAAAGATCCATACAAAATTGCAAAGCTGAAACTTGTCGTTTATCAAAATATGTGATTAGTGAATCTAATGTCTAACTAATTGGGTGCTAACAACGGCTCTGAGCCGTCTCAAAGTTTCCCTCTCCGGTGTTAACGACGGCTCAGAGCCGTCACTAGCACTCCCCCACCTTTGTGGAGTTCCGGGAACCTCCATCAACTTTCAACCCGGCGATCTGGCCTGTATAGTAACAGGCATCGTTGGGGCTTCATGTTTCGCGCAGTGACGTCACGCACAATGACGCAATGTCAGTTATAGGGAGATGGGGGCATGCTGCTTAGATGCCTGTATCTCAGGCATCTAAGCAGCTACAGACCCCCAAGACCCACCATTGGAAAGGTAATCATCTACCCTTTGTACAGTAAAAAATAAAAATAAAAGTGAAAAGAAAAAAAAAAGGATTTTGGAGTCTCTAAAGGCACATAAATAAAGATCAAAATTGCATAGAAACCCCCAAAATACATGTTTTAAAAATAAACTTGTTTATTTTTGAAAAATAAATATCGGTTATGTATTATAGCTAAATGAGCACCGTGGTTAAAACATTACTGCACTACACGAGGAGTGGTAACGGCGGGAAAAGGTAAATTAGACTGAACCTCCAAGGCACTGCTATTGCATCTATTAGCTCCGCCTGAGGATCCCTGGACCTCGACCCATATCTCGGTAGCTTGGTATTGAGACGTTACGCCATGAGATCTATCCCTGTGATGAAAGGCAAAGAATGACTGGGGGATGTGGGAGAGGTATTTAAGCCTTTGGCTGGGGTGTCATTGCCTCCTCCTGGTGGCCAGGTTCAGTATTTCCCAACAGTAAGGAATGATGCCGTGGACTCTCCTTATATTAATAAGGAAATATCTATTTATTTTGTAAAGAGAATTAAAAAACTTTCAACTTTCCCGAGTTATGTTTGTAATTAGACAGCTGTAGCCACCTGGAAAATTATGATACATTAAAGGGACAGTCTAGGCCAAAATAAACTTTCATGATTCAGATAGAGCATGTAATTTTAAACAATTTTCCAATTTACTTTAATCACCAATTTTGCTTTGTTCTCTTGGTATTCTTAGTTGAAAGCTTAACCTAGGAGGTTCATATGCTAATTTCTTAGACCTTGAAGCCCACCTCTTTCAGATTGCATTTTAACAGTTTTTCACCACTAGAGGGTGTTAGTTCACGTATTTCATATAGATAACACTGTGCTCGTGCACGTGAAGTTATCTGGGAGCCATCACTGATTGGCTAGACTGCAAGTCTGTCAAAAGAACTAAAAAAAGAGGCAGTTTGCAGAGGCTTAGATACAAGATAATCACAGAGGTTAAAAGTATATTATTATAACTGTGTTGGCTATGCAAAACTGGGGAAAGGGTAATAAAGGGATTATCTATCTTTTAAAACAATAAAAATTCTGGTGTAGACTGTCCCTTTAAATAAAGTAAACATTTTTGGAAAGTACACCCTTTGGTGCATTAAATGAGGGGCTACATGTATTGCTAGCACAAAAATAGACAATGTAATAATAAGTGGAACATGGCTCTTTGCTTAGATTTTTTTTTTTTTTTTTTTAAGCAATGCAACTTATTCCATTAATTGCTGTGCACCCCAAATTCATGCTAGAAATACTTGTAGCCTCTAATTTGATGCACCAAGGGCTGTACTTTCTGCAAATGAGTGCTTTGTGTACCCCATTTTAATTTCTAAGGTGGTTAGAACTGTTTAATTGTTGAAAACAGTACAGTAAATTCTAAGATGCTGATTTTGATTAATTCATCAAATTGACATGCCTGCAATAAAACAGTGGGTAAAAACTGTGAAATTTTCTAAATTTCTGCATAATTCAGACAGGCTGCCTACTACAAATATTTCTCCACACAGGTTTTGATAAAAGAGATTAGAAAAATAAAATTACATACTATTATTTATTGAGTCAGGAGTAAAAAAAATACACTTTTTTCCCATTTCACGTGCTATTTTTTTAAACCTGATGATACATACACATATAATAATGGTATATTTTGAATCTGCTGAAAAAACAAATATATAGATTTGTATAGTTAATTTGCACAAACTTTACTTCTAAAGGTGTTTAAATGTGAACTGCCACAAAAAGCTCAAAACCAGCTTAGCACAGAGCGAGAAATGGCTTAGCAGCCAAAGGGCTTAAGCAGTGCTTAACAAATATGTTCAAAATCTAGGAGCCAGGTATTTTTTGTGTACGTGTATATATATATGTGTATGTATATATATATATATATATATATATATATATATATATATATATATATATATATATATATATATATATATATATATATATATATATATATAAAACATAATTTATTTAAGAACTTTCCTGATAAATTCAATTATTTCATATTGGCAAGAGTCCATGAGCTAGTGACGTATGGGATATACAATCCTACCAGGAGGGGCAAAGTTTCCAAAACCTCAAAATGCATATAAATACACCCCTAACCACACCCACAATTCAGTTTAATGAATAGCCAAGTAGTGGGGTGTTAAAGAAAGGAGTAAAAAGCATCAACAAAGGAATTTGGAAATAATTGTGCTTTATACAAAAAAATCATAACCACTATAAAAAGGGTGGGCCTCATGGACTCTTGCCAATATGAAAGAAATGAATTTATCAGGTAAGTTCTTACATAAATTATGTTTCTTTCATGTAATTGGCAAGAGTCCATGAGCTAGTGACTAATGGAATAGCAATACCAAAGATGTGGAACTCCACACAAGAGTCACTAGAGAGGGAGGGATAAAAATAAAAACAGCCATTTTCCGCTGAAAAAAATTAATCCACAACACAAAAACAGAATTTATGTTTACCTGATAAATTTCTTTCTCCAACGGTGTGTCCGGTCCACGGCGTCATCCTTACTTGTGGGATATTCTCTTCCCCAACAGGAAATGGCAAAGAGCCCAGCAAAGCTGGTCACATGATCCCTCCTAGGCTCCGCCTACCCCAGTCATTCGACCGACGTTAAGGAGGAATAATAGCATAGGAGAAACCATATGGTACCGTGGTGACTGTAGTTAAAGAAAATAAATTATCAGACCTGATTAAAAAACCAGGGCGGGCCGTGGACCGGACACACCGTTGGAGAAAGAAATTTATCAGGTAAACATAAATTCTGTTTTCTCCAACATAGGTGTGTCCGGTCCACGGCGTCATCCTTACTTGTGGGAACCAATACCAAAGCTTTAGGACACGGATGAAGGGAGGGAGCAAATCAGGTCACCTAAATGGAAGGCACCACGGCTTGCAAAACCTTTCTCCCAAAAATAGCCTCAGAAGAAGCAAAAGTATCAAACTTGTAAAATTTTGTAAAAGTGTGCAGTGAAGACCAAGTCGCTGCCCTACATATCTGATCAACAGAAGCCTCGTTCTTGAAGGCCCATGTGGAAGCCACAGCCCTAGTGGAATGAGCCGTGATTCTTTCGGGAGGCTGCCGTCCGGCAGTCTCGTAAGCCAATCTGATGATGCTTTTAATCCAAAAAGAGAGAGAGGTAGAAGTTGCTTTTTGACCTCTCCTTTTACCTGAATAAACAACAAACAGGGAAGATGTTTGTCTAAAATCCTTTGTAGCATCTAAATAGAATTTTAGAGCGCGAACAACATCCAAATTGTGCAACAAGCGTTCCTTCTTTGAAACTGGTTTCGGACACAGAGAAGGTACGATAATCTCCTGGTTAATGTTTTTGTTAGAAACAACTTTTGGAAGAAAACCAGGTTTAGTACGTAAAACCACCTTATCTGCATGGAACACCAGATAAGGAGGAGAACACTGCAGAGCAGATAATTCTGAAACTCTTCTAGCAGAAGAAATTGCAACTAAAAACAAAACTTTCCAAGATAATAACTTAATATCAACGGAATGTAAGGGTTCAAACGGAACCCCCTGAAGAACTGAAAGAACTAAATTGAGACTCCAAGGAGGAGTCAAAGGCTTGTAAACAGGCTTGATTCTAACCAGAGCCTGAACAAAGGCTTGAACATCTGGCACAGCTGCCAGTTTTTTGTGAAGTAACACCGACAAGGCAGAAATCTGTCCCTTCAGGGAACTTGCCGATAATCCTTTTTCCAATCCTTCTTGAAGGAAGGATAGAATCCTAGGAATCTTAACCTTGTCCCAAGGGAATCCTTTAGATTCACACCAACAGATATATTTTTTCCAAATTTTGTGGTAAATCTTTCTAGTTACAGGCTTTCTGGCCTGAACAAGAGTATCGATAACAGAATCTGAGAAACCTCGCTTCGATAAAATCAAGCGTTCAATCTCCAAGCAGTCAGCTGGAGTGAAACCAGATTCGGATGTTCGAACGGACCCTGAACAAGAAGGTCTCGTCTCAAAGGTAGCTTCCAAGGTGGAGCCGATGACATATTCACCAGATCTGCATACCAAGTCCTGCGTGGCCACGCAGGAGCTATCAAGATCACCGACGCCCTCTCCTGATTGATCCTGGCTACCAGCCTGGGGATGAGAGGAAACGGCGGGAACACATAAGCTAGTTTGAAGGTCCAAGGTGCTACTAGTGCATCCACTAGAGCCGCCTTGGGATCCCTGGATCTGGACCCGTAGCAAGGAACTTTGAAGTTCTGACGAGAGGCCATCAGATCCATGTCTGGAATGCCCCAAAGTTGAGTGACTTGGGCAAAGATTTCCGGATGGAGTTCCCACTCCCCCGGATGCAATGTCTGACGACTCAGAAAATCCGCTTCCCAATTTTCCACTCCCGGGATGTGGATAGCAGACAGGTGGCAGGAGTGAGACTCCGCCCATAGAATGATCTTGGTCCCTTCTTCCATCGCTAGGGAACTCCTTGTTCCCCCCTGATGGTTGATGTACGCAACAGTCGTCATGTTGTCTGATTGAAACCGTATGAACTTGGTCCTCGCTAGCTGAGGCCAAGCCTTGAGAGCATTGAATATCGCTCTCAGTTCCAGAATATTTATCGGTAGAAGAGATTCTTCCCGAGACCAAAGACCCTGAGCTTTCAGGGATCCCCAGACCGCGCCCCAGCCCATCAGACTGGCGTCGGTCGTGACAATGACCCACTCTGGTCTGTGGAATGTCATCCCTCGTGACAGGTTGTCCAGGGACAGCCACCAACGGAGTGAGTCTCTGGTCCTCTGATTTACTTGTATCTTTGGAGACAAGTCTGTATAGTCCCCATTCCACTGACTGAGCATGCACAGTTGTAATGGTCTTAGATGAATGCGCGCAAAAGGAACTATGTCCATTGCCGCTACCATCAACCCGATCACTTCCATGCACTGAGCTACGGAAGGAAGAGGGACGGAATGAAGTATTCGACAAGAGTCCAGAAGCTTTGTCTTTCTGGCCTCTGTTAGAAAAGTCCTCATTTCTGAGGAGTCTATAATTGTTCCCAAGAAGGGAACCCTTGTTGACGGGGATAGAGAACTCTTTTCCACGTTCACTTTCCAGCCGTGCGATCTGAGAAAGGCCAGGACGATGTCCGTGTGAGCCTTTGCTCGAGGGAGGGACGACGCTTGAATCAGAATGTCGTCTAGGTAAGGTACTACTGCAATGCCCCTTGGTCTTAGCACAGCTAGAAGGGACCCTAGTACCTTTGTGAAAATCCTTGGAGCAGTGGCTAATCCGAAAGGAAGCGCCACGAACTGGTAATGTTTGTCCAGGAATGCAAACCTTAGGAACCGATGATGTTCCTTGTGGATAGGAATATGTAGATACGCATCCTTTAAATCCACCGTGGTCATGAATTGACCTTCCTGGATGGAAGGAAGAATAGTTCGAATGGTTTCCATCTTGAAAGATGGGACCTTGAGAAATTTGTTTAAGATCTTGAGATCTAGGATTGGTCTGAATGTTCCCTCTTTTTTGGGAACTATGAACAGATTGGAGTAGAACCCCATCCCTTGTTCTCTCAATGGAACAGGATGAATCACTCCCATTTTTAACAGGTCTTCTACGCAATGTAAGAACGCCTGTCTTTTTATGTGGTCTGAAGACAACTGAGACCTGTGGAACCTTCCCCTTGGGGGAAGTCCCTTGAATTCCAGAAGATAACCCTGGGAGACTATTTCTAGCGCCCAGGGATCCAGAACATCTCTTGCCCAAGCCTGAGCGAAGAGAGAGAGTCTGCCCCCCACCAGATCCGGTCCCGGATCGGGGGCCGATATTTCATGCTGTCTTGGTAGCAGTGGCAGGTTTCTTTGCCTGCTTTCCCTTGTTCCAGCCTTGCATTGGTCTCCAAGCTGGCTTGGCCTGAGAAGTATTACCTTCTTGCTTAGAGGACGTAGCACCTTGGGCTGGTCCGTTTTTACGAAAGGGACGAAAATTAGGTCTATTTTTTGCCTTGAAAGGCCGATCCTGAGGAAGGGCATGGCCCTTACCCCCAGTGATATCAGAGATAATCTCTTTCAAGTCAGGACCAAACAGCGTTTTCCCCTTGAAAGGAATGTTTAGTAGCTTGTTCTTGGAAGACGCATCAGCCGACCAAGATTTCAACCAAAGCGCTCTGCGCGCCACAATAGCAAACCCAGAATTCTTAGCCGCTAACTTAGCCAATTGCAAAGAGGCGTCTAGAGTGAAAGAATTAGCCAATTTGAGAGCATTGACTCTGTCCATAATCTCCTCATAAGGAGGAGAGTCACTATCGAGCACCTTAATCAGTTCATCAAACCAGAAATATGCGGCTGTAGTGACAGGGACAATGCATGAAATGGGTTGTAGAAGGTAACCCTGCTGAACAAACATCTTTTTAAGCAAACCTTCTAATTTTTTATCCATAGGATCTTTGAAAGCACAACTATCCTCTATGGGAATAGTGGTGCGTTTGTTTAAAGTAGAAACCGCTCCCTCGACCTTGGGGACTGACTGCCATAAGTCCTTTCTGGGGTCGACCATAGGAAACAATTTTTTAAATATGGGGGGAGGGACGAAAGGAATACCGGGCCTTTCCCATTCTTTATTAACAATGTCCGCCACCCGCTTGGGTATAGGAAAAGCTTCTGGGAGCCCCGGCACCTCTAGGAACTTGTCCATTTTACATAGTTTCTCTGGGATGACCAAATTTTCACAATCATCCAGAGTGGATAATACCTCCTTAAGCAAAATGCGGAGATGTTCCAATTTAAATTTAAAAGTAATCACATCAGATTCAGCCTGCTGAGAAATATTCCCTAAATCAGTAATTTCTCCCTCAGACAAAACCTCCCTGGCCCCCTCAGATTGGGTTAGGGGCCCTTCAGAGATATTAATATCAGCGTCGTCATGCTCTTCAGTAACTAAAACAGAGCATCCACGTTTACGCTGACAAGGGTTCATTTTGGCTAAAATGTTTTTGACAGAATTATCCATTACAGCCGTTAATTGTTGCATAGTAAGGAGTATTGGCGCGCTAGATGTACTAGGGGCCTCCTGAGTGGGCAAGACTCGTGTAGACGAAGGAGGGAATGATGCAGTACCATGCTTACTCCCCTCACTTGAGGAATCATCTTGGGCATCATTGTCATTATCACATAAATCACATTTATTTAAATGAATAGGAATTCTGGCTTCCCCACATTCAGAACACAGTCTATCTGGTAGTTCAGACATGTTAAACAGGCATAAACTTGATAAGAAAGTACAAAAAACGTTTTGAAATAAAACCGTTACTGTCACTTTAAATTTTAAACTGAACACACTTTATTACTGCAATTGCGAAAAAACATGAAGGAATTGTTCAAAATTCACCAAACTTTCACCACAGTGTCTTAAAGCCTTGAAAATATTGCACACCAATTTTGGAAGCTTTAACCCTTAAAATAACGGAACCGGAGCCGTTTTAAGCTTTAACCCCTTTACAGTCCCTGGTATCTGCTTTGCTGAGACCCAACCAAACCCAAGGGGAATACGATACCAAATGATGCCTTCAGAAGTCTTTTATAAGTATCAGAGCTCCTCTCACATGCGACTGCATGCCATGCCTCTCAAAAACAAGTGCGCAACACCGGCGCGAAAATGAGACTCTGCCTATGCTTTGGGAAAGCCCCTAAAGAATAAGGTGTCTAAGACAGTGCCTGCCGATATTATTATATCAAAATACCCAGAATAAATGATTCCTCAAGGCTAAATAAGTGTTAATATCAATCGATTTAGCCCAAAAAATGTCTACAGTCTAAATAAGCCCTTGTGAAGCCCTTATTTACAATCGTAATAAACATGGCTTACCGGATCCCATAGGGAAAATGACAGCTTCCAGCATTACATCGTCTTGTTAGAATGTGTCATACCTCAAGCAGCAAAGACTGCAAACTGTTCCCCCAACTGAAGTTAATGCTCTCAACAGTCCTGTGTGGAACAGCCATGGATTTTAGTTACGGTTGCTAAAATCATTTTCCTCATACAAACAGAATTCTTCATCTCTTTTCTGTTTCTGAGTAAATAGTACGTACCAGCACTATTTGAAAATAACAAACTCTTGATTGAATAATGAAAAACTACAGTTAAACACTAAAAAACTCTAAGCCATCTCCGTGGAGATGTTGCCTGTACAACGGCAAAGAGAATGACTGGGGTAGGCGGAGCCTAGGAGGGATCATGTGACCAGCTTTGCTGGGCTCTTTGCCATTTCCTGTTGGGGAAGAGAATATCCCACAAGTAAGGATGACGCCGTGGACCGGACACACCTATGTTGGAGAAATATAACTTTATTCTCATAAATGAAAGGAAAAAACTTAAAACATAAGCAGAATAATCAAACTGAAACAGCTGCCTGAAGAACTTTTCTACCAAAAACTGCTTCCGAAGAAGCAAGAAAATGTATGCAAAGAAGACCAAGTTGCTACTTTGCAAATCTGATCAACTGAAGCTTCATTCTTAAAAGCCCACGAAGTAGAGAATGATCTAGTAGAATAAGCTGTAATTCTCTGAGGCGGGGCTTGACCCGACTCCAAATAAGCTTGATTAATCAAAAACTTTAACCACAAAGCCAAGGAAACAGCAGAAGCCTTCTGACCTTTCCTAGAACCAGAAAATATAACAAAAAGACTAGAAGTCTTCCTGAAATCTTTAGTAGCTTCAACATAATATTTCAAAGCTCTTACCACATCCAAAGAATGTAAGGATCTCTCCAAAGAATTCTTAGGATTATGACACAAGGAAGGGACAACAATTTCTCTATTAATGTTGTTAGAATTCACAAACTTAGGTAAGAATTTAAATGAAGTCTGCAAAACCGCCTTATCCTGATGAAAAATCAGAAAAGGAGATTCACAAGAGAGAGCGGATCATTCAGAAACTCTTCTAGCAGAAGAGATGGCCAAAAGAAACAACACTTTACAAGAAAGTAGTTTAATGTCCAAAGAATGCATAGGCTCAAACGGAGGAGCCTGTAAAGCCTTCAAAACTAAATTAAGACTCCAAAGAGGAGAGATTGATTTAATGACGGGCTTGATACAAACCAAAGCCTGCACAAAACAATGAATATCAGGAAGCTTAGCAATCTTTCTGTGAAATAAAACAGAAAGAGCAGACATTTGTCTGTCTTTTCAAGGAACTTGCAGACAAACCTTTATCCAAACCATCCTGAAAAAACGGAAAAATTCTAGGAATTCTAAAAGAATGCCAAGAAAATTTATGAGACGAACACCATGAAATGTAAGTCTTCCAAACGCGATAATAAATCTTTCTAGAAACAGATTTACGAGCCTGCAAAATAGTGTTAATCACTGAGTCAGAGAAACCTCTATGACTAAGCATTAAGCGTTCAATCTCCATACCTTTAAATTTAATGATTTGAGATCCTGATGGAAAAACGGACCTTAAGATAGAAGGTCTGGCCTTAGTGGAAGTGGCCAAGGTTGGCAACTGGACAACCGAACAAGATCTGCATAACAAAACCTGTGAGGCCATGCTGGAGCTACCAGCAGCACAAACAATTGTTCCATGATGATCTTGGAGATCACTCTTTGAAGAAGAACTAGAGGCGGGAAAATATAAGCAGGTTGATAACACCAAGGAAGTGTCAATGCATCCACTGATTCCGCCTGAGGATCCCTGGACCTGGACAGGTACCTGGGAAGTATCTTGTTTAGATGAGATGCCATCAGATCTATTTCTGGAAGCCCCCACATCTGAACAATTTGAGAAAACACAGCTGAATGGAGAGACCATTCTCCCAGATAGAGTCTGACGACTGAGGTAATCCGCTTCCCAATTGTCTATACCTGGGATATGAACCGCAGAAATAAGACAGGAGCTGGATTCCGCCCAAACACGTATCCAAGATACTTCTTTCATAGCTTGAGGACTGTGAGTCCCACCCTGATGATTGACATATGCCACAGTTGTGACATTGTCTGTCTGAAAACAGAGGCCAAAATTGAAGAGCCCTGAGAATCGTACGGAGCTCCAAAATATTGATTGGTAATCTCGCCTCTTGAGATTTCCAAACTCCTTGTGCTGTCAGAGATCCCCAAACAGCTCCCCAACCTGAAAGACTCGCTTCTGTTGTGATCACAGTCCAAGTTGGACGGACGAAAGAGGCCCCTAAAATTATACGATGGTGATCTAACCACCAAGTCAGAGAAAGTCGAACATTGGGATTTAAGGATATTAATTGTGATATCCTTGTATAATCCCTGCACCATTGGTTCAGCATACAAAGCTGGAGAGGTCTCATATGAAAACGAGCAAAGGGGATCGCGTCCAATGCTGCAGTCATGAGACCTAAAACTTCCATGCACATAGCTACTGAAGGGAATGACTGAGACTGAAGGTTCCGACAGGCTGCAACCAATTTCAAACGTCTCTTGTCTGTTAGAGACAAAGTCATGGACACTGAATCTATCTGGAAACCTAAAAAGGTGAACCTTGTCTGAGGAATCAAAGAACTTTTTGGTAAATTGACAATGTCTTCGAAGAAACAACACTAGTTGATTCGTGTGAGATTCTGCAGAACGCAAAGACTGAGCGCGTACCAAGATATCGTCCAAATAAGGAAATACCGCAATACCCCGCTCTCTGATTACAGAGAGTAGGGCACCAAAAGGAAGAGCAACAAATTGATAATGCTTGGCTAGAAAAAAGAATCTCAGGAACTGATAGTGATCTGGATTAATCGGAATATGAAGATATGCATCCTGTAAGTCTATTGTGGACATATAATGCCCTTGCTGAACAATCGTCACCATTTTGAAAGTTGGTACTCTTACATATCGATTCAAAATCTTTAGATCCAAAACTGGTCTGAATGAATTTTCTTTCTTTGGGACAATGAATAGATTTGAATAAAACCCCAGACCCTGTTTCTGAAACGGAACTGACATGATTACCCCTGATAACTCCAGGTCTGAAACACACTTCAGAAAAGCCTGAGACTTTACTGGGTTTACCGGAATGCGTGAGATAAAAAATCTTCTCACAGGCGGACTCACTCTGAATCCTATTCTGTACCCCTGAGAGACAATACTCTGAATCCAATTATTTTGGACCGAATTGATCCAAACATCTTTGAAAAATTTTAATCTGCCCCCTACCAGCTGAGCTGGAATGAGGGCCACACCTTCATGCGGACTTGGGGGCTGGTTTTGATCTCTTAAATGGCTTGGATTTATTCCAATTCGAAGAAGGCGTCCAATTGGAAGCAGATTCCTTGGGGGAAGGATTTGTTTCTCAGTTGAAATTATTGAATACAACTGAGAAACAAATAATTTATTACCTTGGAAAGAAAGAGATAGCAATCTGGACTTAGAAGTCATATCAGCAGTCCAAGATTTGAGCCACAAAGCTCTTCTAGCTAAAATAGCTAAAGACATAGATTTAACATCAATTTTGATAATATAAAAAATGGCATCACAAATGAAATTATTAGCATGTTGAATCAACTTAACAATGCTAGACAAATCATGACCAAAACTCAAATCTAACTTCTGGCAAAGGATACAACTTTTTAAACCTTGAAGAAGGAATAAAAGAAGTACCAGGCTTATTCCATTCCTTAGAAATCATATCAGAAATAGCATCAGGAACTGGAAAAACCTCTGGAATAACCACAGGAGGTTACAGAATTTAAACATTTACTAGTTTTAATATCAAGAGGACTAGTTTCCTCCATATCCAATGTAATATCTGAGGCAGGATCTTCTGAATCAGATAGATCCTCATCAGAGAAGGATAATTCAGTATGTTGCTGGTCATTTGAAATTTCATCAACCTTATGAGAAGTTTTAAAATACCTTTTACGTTTATTAGAAGGCAGAATGGCAGACAAAGCCTTCTGAATAGAATCAGAAATAAATTCTTTTAAATTTACAGGTATATCTTGTGCATTAGATGTTGAGGGAACAGCAACAGGTAATAAACTACTACTGATGGATACATTTTCTGCATGTAAAAGTTTATCATGACAACTATTACAAACCACAGCTGGAGGTATAATCACCACAAGTTTACAAATGCAAACAAATGCTCTTAGCTTTGGTAGAACTGTTATCAGGCAGCAGGGATCCAACAGTGAATTCTGAGACAGGATCAGATTGAGACATCTTGCAAACATAAAAGAAAAAAAACAACATATAAAGCAAAATTATCAATTTCCTTATATGGCAGTTTCAGGAATGGGAAAAAATGCAAACAGAATAGCCCTCTGACATAAAAAAAGGCAAGAGGCAAATAGGAATGGGGTCTAAAATAATGAGAATATTTGGCGCCAAGTATGAGGTACAACAAACAGAAAAAACATAATTTATGCTTACCTGATAAATTTATTTATCTTGTAGTGTATCCAGTCCACGGATCATCCATTACTTGTGGGATATTCTCCTTCCCAACAGGAAGTTGCAAGAGGATCGCCCACAGCAGAGCTGCTATATAGCTCCTCCCCTCACTGCCATATCCAGTCATTCGACCGAAACAAGACGAGAAAGGAGAAACCATAGGGTGCAGTGGTGACTGAAGTTTAATTAAAATTTAAACCTGCCTTAAAAGGACAGGGCGGGCCGTGGAGTGGATACACTACAAGAGAAATAAATTTATCAGGTAAGCATAAATTATGTTTTCTCTTGTTAAGTGTATCCAGTCCACGGATCTTCCATTACTTGTGGGATACCAATACCAAAGCTAAAGTAAACGGATGATGGGAGGGACAAGGCAGGAACTTAAACGGAAGGAACCACTGCCTGTAGAACCTTTCTCCCAAAAACAGCCTCCGAAGAAGCAAAAGTGTAAAATTTGTAAAATTTTGAAAATGTGTGAAGCGAAGACCAAGTCGCAGCCTTGCAAATCTGTTCAACAGAGGCCTCATTTTTAAAGGCCCAGGTGGAAGCCACAGCTCTAATAGAATCAGCTGTAATCCTTTCAGGGGGCTGCTGTCCAGCAGTCTCATAGGCTAAGCGTATTATGCTCCGAAGCCAAAAGGAGAGAGAGGGTGTCGAAGCTTTTTGACCTCTCCTCTGTCCAGAGTAAACGACAAACAGGGCAGATGTTTGACGAAAATCTTTAGTAGCCTGTAAGTAAAACTTCAAGGCACGGACTACGTCCAGATTATGCAAAAGACGTTCCTTCTTTGAAGAAGGATTAGGACACAATGATGGAACAACAATCTCTTGATTGATATTCCTGTTAGAAACCACCTTAGGTAAAAACCCAGGTTTGGTACGCAGAACTACCTTGTCTGAATGAAAAATCAGATAAGGAGAATCACAATGTAAGGCAGATAACACAGAGACTCTTTGAACCGAGGAAATAGCCATCAAAAACAGAACTTTCCAAGATAAAAGTTTAATATCAATGGAATGAAGGAGATCAAACGGAACTCCCTGAAGAACTTTAAGAACCAAGTTTAAGCTCCACGGGGGAGCAACAGTTTTAAACACAGGCTTAATCCTAACCAAAGCCTGACAAAATGCCTGGACGTCTGGAACTTCTGCCAGACACTTGTGCAAAAGAATAGACAGAGCAGAGATCTGTCCTTTTAAAGAACTAGCTGATAAGCCTTTGTCCAAACCCTCTTGGAGAAAGGACAATATCCTAGGAATCCTAACCTTACTCCATGAGTAACTCTTGGATTCACACCAATAAAGATATTTACGCCATATCTTATGGTAGATTTTCCTGGTGACAGGCTTCCGAGCCTGTATTAAGGTATCAATGACTGACTCGGAGAAGCCACGCCTTGATAGAATCAAGCGTTCAATCTCCATGCAGTCAGTCTCAGAGAAATTAGATTTGGATGATTGAAAGGACTATGTATTAGAAGGTCCTGCCTCAGAGGCAGAGTCCATGGTGGAAGAGATGACATGTCCACTAGGTCTGCATACCAGGTCCTGCGTGGCCACACAGGCGCTATCAGAATCACCGATGCTCTCTCCTGTTTGATTTTGGCAATCAGTCGAGGGAGCAGAGGAAACGGTGGAAACACATAGGCCAGGTTGAAGAACCAAGGAGTTGCTAAAGCATCTATCAGTGTTGCTCCCGGGTCCCTGGACCTGGATCCGTAACAAGGAAGCTTGGCGTTCTGGCGAGACGCCATGAGATCCAGTTCTGGTTTGCCCCAACGATGGACCAGTTGAGCAAACACCTCCGAATGGAGTTCCCACTCCCCCGGATGAAAAGTCTCACGACTTAGAAAATCCGCCTCCCAGTTCTCTACGCCTGGGATGTGGATCGCTGACAGGTGGCAAGAGTGAGACTCTGCCCAGCGAATTATCTTTGAGACTTCTAACATCGCTAGGGAACTCCTGGTTCCCCCTTGATGGTTGATGTAAGCCACAGTCGTGATGTTGTCCGACTGAAATCTGATGAACCTCAGTGTTGCTAACTGAGGCCAAGCTAGAAGAGCATTGAATATTGCTCTTAACTCCAGAATATTTATTGGGAGGAGTTTCTCCTCCTGAGTCCACGATCCCTGAGCCTTCAGGGAGTTCCAGACTGTGCCCCAACCTAGAAGGCTGGCATCTGTTATTACAATCGTCCAATCTGGCCTGCGAAAGGTCATACCTTTGGACAGATGGACCTGAGAAAGCCACCAGAGAAGAGAATCTCTGGTCTCTTGATCCAGATTTAGTAGAGGGGACAAATCTGAGTAATCCCCATTCCACTGACTGAGCATGCATAATTGCAGCGGTCTGAGATGCAGGCGCACAAATGGCACTATGTCCATTGCCGCTACCATTAAGCCGATTACTTTCATGCACTGAGCCACTGACGGGCGTGGAATGGAATGAAGGACACAGCAAGCATTTAGAAGTTTTGATAACCTGGACTCCGTCAGGTAAATTTTCATCTCTACAGAATCTATAAGAGTCCCTAGGAAGGAGACTCTTGTGAGTGGTGAAAGAGAACTCTTTTCCACGTTCACTTTCCACCCATGCGACCTCAGAAATGCCAGAACTATCTCTGTATGAGACTTGACAATTTGAAAGCTTGACGCCTGTATCAGGATGTCGTCTAGATACGGAGCCACCGCTATGCCTCGCGGTCTTAGAACCGCCAGAAGTGAGCCCAGAACCTTTGTAAAAATTCTCGGGGCAGTGGCCAACACGAAGGGAAGAGTTACAAATTGGGAATGCCTGTCTAGAAAGGCAAACCTTAGGAACCGATGATGATCTTTGTGAATCGGTATGTGAAGGTAGGCATCCTTTAGGTCCACTGTGGTCATGTACTGACCCTCTTGGATCATGGGTAGGATGGTCCGAATAGTTTCCATTTTGAATGATGGAACTCTGAGGAATTTGTTTAAGATCTTTAGATCCAAGATTGGTCTGAAGGTTCCCTCTTTCTTGGGAACCACAAACAGATTTGAATAAAATCCCTGTCCTTGTTCCGTCCGCGGAACTGGATGGATCAGTCCCATTACTAGGAGGTCTTGCACACAGCTTAGGAATGCCTCTTTATCTGGTTTGCTGATAACCTTGAAAGATGAAATTTCCCTTGTGGAGGAGAAGCTTTGAAGTCCAGAAGATATCCCTGAGATATGATCCCCAACGCCCAGGGATCCTGAACATCTCTTGCCCACGCCTGTGCGAAGAGAGAAAGTCTGCCCCCCACTAGATCCGTTTCCGGATAGGGGGCCGTTCCTTCATGCTGTCTTGGGGGCAGCAGCAGGCTTTCTGGCCTGCTTGCCCTTGTTCCAGGACTGGTTAGGTTTCCAGGCCTGTCTGGAATGAGCAACAGTTCCCTCTTGTTTTGAAGCGGAGGAAGTTGATGCTGCTCCTGCCTTGAAATTTCGAAAGGCACGAAAATTAGACTGTTTGGCCTTTGATTTGGTCCTGTCCTGAGGAAGGGTATGACCCTTGCCTCCAGTAATGTCAGCAATAATTTCCTTCAAGCCAGGCCCGAATAAGGTCTGCCCCTTGAAAGGAATGTTGAGTAACTTAGACTTTGAAGTCACGTCAGCTGACCAGGATTTAAGCCATAGCGCCCTACGCGCCTGGATGGCGAATCCGGAATTCTTAGCCGTTAGTTTAGTCAAATGAACAATGGCATCAGAAACAAATGAGTTAGCTAGCTTAAGCGTTCTAAGCTTGTCAATAATTTCATTCAATGGAGCTGTCTGGATGGCCTCTTCCAGGGCCTCAAACCAGAATGCCGCCGCAGCAGTGACAGGCGCAATGCATGCAAGGGGCTGTAAAATAAAACCTTGTTGAATAAACATTTTCTTAAGGTAACCCTCCAATTTTTTATCCATTGGATCTGAAAAAGCACAACTGTCCTCAACCGGGATAGTGGTACGCTTTGCTAAAGTAGAAACTGCTCCCTCCACCTTAGGGACCGTCTGCCATAAGTCCCGTGTAGTGGCGTCTATTGGAAACATTTTTCTAAATATAGGAGGTGGGGAAAAGGGCACACCGGGTCTATCCCACTCCTTGCTAATAATTTCTGTAAGCCTTTTAGGTATAGGAAAAACGTCAGTACACACCGGCACCGCATAGTATCTATCCAGCCTACACAATTTCTCTGGAATTGCAACTGTGTTACAGTCATTCAGAGCAGCTAATACCTCCCCAAGCAATGCACGGAGGTTCTCAAGCTTAAATTTAAAATTAGAAATCTCTGAATCAGGTTTCCCCGAGTCAGAGATGTCACCCACAGACTGAAGCTCTCCGTCCTCATGTTCTGCATACTGTGACGCAGTATCAGACATGGCTCTAACAGCATTTGCGCGCTCTGTATCTCTCCTAACCCCAGAGCTATCGCGCTTGCCTCTTAATTCAGGCAATCTAGATAATACCTCTGACAGGGTATTATTCATGATTGCAGCCATGTCCTGCAAGGTAATCGCTATGGGCGTCCCTGATGTAATTGGCGCCATATTAGCGTGCGTCCCCTGAGCGGGAGGCGAAGGGTCTGACACGTGGGGAGAGTTAGTCGGCATAACTTCCCCCTTGACAGAACCCTCTGGTGATAATTCTTTTATAGATAAAGACTGATCTTTACTGTTTAAGGTGAAATCAATACATTTAGTACACATTCTCCTATGGGGCTCCACCATGGCTTTCAAACATAATGAGCAAGTAGGTTCCTCTGTGTCAGACATGTTTAAACAGACTAGCAATGAGACTAGCAAGCTTGGAAAACACTTTAAAACAAGTTTACAAGCAATATAAAAAAACGTTACTGCGCCTTTAAGAAACACAAATTTTCCAAAATGTTGAAATATCAGTGAAAAAATGCAGTTACACTAACGAAATTTTTACAGTGTATGTAATAAGTTAGCAGAGCATTGCACCCACTTGCAAATGGATGATTAACCCCTTAATACCAAAAACGGAATAACAAATGACAAAAACGTTTTTTAAACATTCACAACAACTGCCACAGCTCTACTGTGGCTTTTTACCTCCCTCAATACGACTTTTGAAGCCTTTTGAGCCCTTCAGAGAAGTCCTGGATCATGCAGGAAGAAGCTGGATGTCTGTGTCTGTAATTTTTGCTGTGCAAAAAAATGCCAAAATAGGCCCCTCCCACTCATATTACAACAGTGGGAAGCCTCAGGCAAAATTCAAGCCAGCCATGTGGAAAAAACTAGGCCCCAATAAGATTTATCACCAAACATATGTAAAAAAACGATTAAACATGCCAGCAAACGTTTTAAAATACACTTTTAGAAGAGTATGTATCTCTATTAATAAGCCTGATACCAGTCGCTATCACTGCATTTAAGGCTTTACTTACATTACTTCGGTATCAGCAGCATTTTCTAGCAAATTCCATCCCTAGAAAAATATTTTAACTGCACATACCTTATTACAGGAAAACCTGCACACTATTCCCCCTCTGAAGTTACCTCACTCCTCAGAATATGTGAGAACAGCAAAGGATCTTAGTTACTTCTGCTAAGATCATAGAAAACGCAGGCAGATTCTTCTTCTAAATACTGCCTGAGATAAACAGTACACTCCGGTACCATTTAAAAATAACAAACTTTTGATTGAAGAAATAAACTAAGTATAAAACACCACAGTCCTCTTACGACCTCCATCTTAGTTGAGAGTTGCAAGAGAATGACTGGATATGGCAGTGAGGGGAGAAGCTATATAGCAGCTCTGCTGTGGGTGATCCTCTTGCAACTTCCTGTTGGGAAGGAGAATATCCCACAAGTAATGGATGATCCGTGGACTGGATACACTTAACAAGAGAAATATTTTTTGACGCCAAAAACGTACGGAAATTACACACTCGCGTCATAGATGACGCAACCTTGTGAAAGGACCCGGCGTCAACTAAGACGCCGGAAATGACGAATTTGCGTCAACGAACGTAAAAATCTTGCGCCAAGAATGACGCAATAAACGTAAGCATTATGCACCCTCGCGAGCCTAATTCTGCCCGCAAATTAGAAAAATGACAGTCAATTGAAAAAAGACTACACCCCAGGCAAGAAATAAATTTCTAAAAAATGCATTTCCCAGATATGAAACTGACAGTCTGCAAAAGGAAATATACTGAAACCTGAATCATGGCAAATATAAGTACAATACATATATTTAAAACTTTATATAAATACATAAAGTGCCAAACCATAGCTGAGAGTGTCTTAAATAATGAAAACATACTTACCTGAAGACACCCATCCACATATAGCAGATAGCCAAACCAGTATTGAAACGGTTATCAGTAGAGGTAATGGAATATGAGAGTATATTGTCGATCTGAAAAGGGAGGTAGAAGATGAATTTCTACGACCGATAACAGAGAACCTATGAAATTGATCCTCGTGAGGAAAACCATTGCATTCAATAGGTAGTACTTCCTTCACATCCCTCTGACATTCACTGTACTCTGAGAGGAAACAGGCTTCAAAAATGCTGAGAAGCGCATATCAACGTAGAAATGTTAGCACAAACTTACTTCACCACCTCCATAGGAGGCAAAGTTTGCAAAACTGAGGCAAAGTTTGCAAAACTGAATTGTGGGTGTGGTGAGGGGTGTATTTTGCATTTTGATGTTTGGGAAACTTTGCCCCTCCTGGTAGGATTGTATAACCCATACGTCACTAGCTCATGGACTCTTGCCAATTACATGAAAGAAATATATATATATAATTTTAATAGATACGCAGTGATCCAGCACTGTGTAGTTTTTTTGACTTATGCTATTTTCCTCCCATTTTTCCTGTATTCTTTCCACCGCCCCAGAATGCATTGGCAGATATACATGATCTCCTGCAGTGATCCAGAAATCACTGTGTAGAATGTTGCATTCCAGCATTTCTGAGGCAGTGGGAAAAACACATGAAAAATTGTTGGAAAATAGAGCAAATCAAATAATTAAATGCAGATTCCAAAGTTTGTTTTGTACAACACACAATAATGAATGTTTGTTGTTTGTTTGTTTTTTTGTTTGTTTGTTTGTTTGTTTTTTTAAAAGAAAAACAAACCTTCCAAAGTACTTTCATTATTTGACTTTCCCTGTTATCCTCCAAATTTTACTGCATTTTTTTCCAATGCCCTAGAAATGCTGGAATGCATTGGCAGATATACATGCTCTCCTGCAGTGATACAGCAATCACTGTGTAAAATGTTGCATTCCAGCATTTCTGGGGCAGTGGATAAAAAAAAAAAAAGAAAAACTAGAGAATGTGTCAAACTAAATAATGAAAATATATTTCTGTTTTTTTTTGTTTTGTTTTTTTTAAAACACGCACTTTGTTCTGCAATGACCAAAAGTTGCAATAAAAGAAATTCTTATAATAGATTATTTCAAGAAACATAAAACCTCATATGCCAGAGTGCTGACAGATGTAGATCTGAAGTGGCTTTTAATAAGTGCGCTTTACTAAAGATAACAAGCATTTGTTACTGTAATACTCTTGATCTACCCTGGATTACAAAGTGCAGGTACATTATATATTCAAACAGAAGTTAGTTTAGCGGAAACACAGTCTACAGTATCTGAGGAATTATTTATAACTTAATAATTTGTTTATAAAACAAGCAAGATTGATCTGTGGATTATCATCAACAGTCAAACTCTTATATCATTCCACACACAACCAAAGTACAGACTGATATAATATAACACAAAGTTTCCCTCACGTCTCACAACACCATCCCAGGATATAAAAGACGCACCTGCCCCTAAAATCTCAAACACCTCCCAGCAACTCACCTGGGGTCTGAAAATCTCTTGACCAATGTGAATTTAAGAGGACGTCTTGAATGACCTACACTGTTCACCAGTAACCTAACCGAGGCCTGTCAGTCACTCACTGCATATTTATTAAATTCACTCACTACATCAACTGCCTTTAAAAGTTAGCAGAGATGGACACAGAGCACCACACCACACCAAACTCTTCTCTGTCACCCAATACGTTAATGTAACTATATAAAACCTCTACCATGTAGTCGTAGTGTCCCCAGCTAATTCCATGCCTCAGATTTGAACGTCTCTACGCTTATAGGGTCCCACGCTCACTCCACTCAGCGAAAGCAGACTTCTGACTTCTTCCTTGTCGTATAGCACTCTTACCTCCATAAATAAACGATATGCACACCACCCAGCACTCTCTAATTAGATTAAATAGGACGCTGCTATCGGCATGCGCATGAGCAGCAGCCCCCCGTGCTAATTAGATTGAAAAGGCCACCGGCAGCTGCAACAGGAAGTCAATTAAGTCAATTAATCAAGCAGCTGGCGGAAAAAGGGACAATAGTGACAGATAAGAGGAATAAAATTAAGGTGCCACATACTATTTTTAAGGCGCCAGTGGTGCCCAGGGATAATCAAGCTCTGATCTAAAGGATCCACAAATATAAAAGTGGGTACCACTAAAACAACTTTACTGTGAACATTTTAACATATACAACAGTAAATAAATGACAGAAAATTATAATACTGGAACTTTAAGAGTAAGCCCAGGTAATAGAGACTACCGGCTATGATTACGGCTCTATGCCGAAACGCGTAAGTCATTAGTGCCACACCAGCTTCCTGTGTGCATCTTGCTGCCATTTCTCCTTTTTTAATCATTATGCAATAAAGATGTGTTTTTAAGAAGATTCCGCGGATGCCGCAATTATACCGGAGTCAGTATAATTGTGCATAAACATACTTCATACATAAAATGTGCAAAATAATAAAACACATGTATAAGAAATGTCTGCGCTTACCTGTGACCCAGAGCAAATGTCTATGATGTACAAAAATCCTGTACTTACTAAGAGCATGCAGGCTATGTGAGTGTACATACTTACCTGCCAAACTCTAACTCCCCTAACCTTACCCATCTACAGAATGTCTGCTTTCAGTAGAGAGCCCATCTAGTACTGTGTAAAACATCAGAGGATATGCCAAAGGGAGTACAGCTACAATGCCAAACAGGAGGAGGCAAAGGACCAATTCCTGCAAGACCTGTGGCAGGCCATATACAACACACAGGAGAATTACATTATTTAGCCTTAGTAGTCCTATATACCCCTTTTCTTCATATCTTGCAATCCAAGGAGTAATAAGAGGTAAAAATACAATTTTTCAAAGAAAAACTGGAGCACCTCAATTCTTCACCTACTCCTTTGAGGCAAAGATTTAAGAGGTAAGAGGGATCAAAAGCGTTTGGAATATTGGTTATCTTTGACTCCTCCTAGTGGCCTGGAGTTGAATATCCAGGAGTAATAACTTGTGGACTCTCACCACCTTATGTAAGAAAAGGAGAAGCACACAGTATCTGCATCCATATGAAAACTTACAAAATGCTACATTTGGCAGCTGTTTATCATTGAATAGCAACCAGGTCTACCCCAATGCTGGTTTAATTCAGAAATCCTTATCTTTCCTGGTCAGGTATTTTGTCGTTCTCTCAACTATCCCTTTGATTATGTGAACTATGTACCGGAAAGTTGGGTTGTTCACCATATATGACCCTAGAAAGTATTTATAGCATTAACCAAAAACCTACTGCCCTATCATCAACAAACATTGCAAATATTATACACCAGGCAAACATATACATAAAACACCCTAAACATAAAATATGCATACTCCTCTATATAGCTGGAAAGGCAATCACCTATCTACTAAGTAATTTTAGGGTGCTCTAGGTTATAAAAGGACTCTAGGTTCACATATATGCCCCATAAAAGTCATCACTCTTATGGAAGAGTTCTTCATAAACATAAAGAAAGAAAACACAGGGGGTTATAAAATAAAGAAATGCCTCTGCCTATGGGCACTTCTTAATTTTTCTCCTGACAACATTATACACAGAAATACCAGGAAAACACCAATACAGAAGGAGCAACATACAAGCTAAAGTAGAGTGAAAAACCATGCTCTACTTTAATACCAGAAAAACTGCTCTGAGCTTAAAAAACATTGATAGGAAGGAAGGACTCCAGAGAAAACCACTTCCATTTCACCTGAGCTGATCCAAAAGCATGTACTTTCATAAAGACTAGTATCAGTGACATTAAAGAAACCGCTGAAGAAAACTTGTCTTTCGTTAACCACCATCTGAGGAAGCCTCCATCCTGTTGAATAATGAGTACATTTCTTAAAATAACATTTAAAAAACTCAAACAAACTGGGAACAAGTCAAGGGTTCACAGACTTATGTAAACACCCTAGACATATACAAAACATGGAAGGAGACTGCACTCTCAGACTGGACTGGGTACACATCCCATGAACCTGCAAAATGCACAGCCCTGTGTGCTCAATAGCACTCACAGGTAGCTGTACCATCCCAGGCAGTTAACCCCAGACAGGTCTGGGTGCAAGGCCCATAGGGAAAATTACAAAATAAATTAATACAAAACACAGAGGAAGTTCAGCACTCACTTGCAAGTACTCAGCTAAGATTATATATATATATATAGTTTTGGGGTCAATTTTGAGACTTTGGGTGGCTCTGCTATACTAAAAGAGAGGTAGCGCATTGTATCAATTTAGGCATAGATGTAGAAAAGACCTTAACCCCTTGGCGACCGAGGACGTGTCAGGCACATCCTCCAAAGGGTGTCAGTTAAGGACCAAGGACGTGGTTGACACGTCCTCAGGAAATCTGAGTGCTGGAAACAGTATTGCAGCGATGCCTCGCAATACTGTTCCTGACTGCTGGGCTCCGTTTTGATCGCTCCCACGGTTTCACTCCATGTGAAGCCCAGCAGTCAGGCAGAGCATTGGAAGCCATCGGGCAGGCTTCTGATGCTCTGTAAGTGTGCTAAGTGCCTCGGTGGGTCGAGGAATTTAGTAAAAAAAACATACAAATAAAAAAAATACAAAAATATATTTATTTTTTAATAAAATAGCCAAATATAGCCCCCCCCCCCCCCCCGTGTGGCTTCAAAGATGGCGATGCCCTGTGCATCATGGATCTTCTGGGGGTGTCCCTAGCCTGCCTCATCATAGTGGCAAGCTAGGGTCATCCAATCTGAGCTTGCCACAATAAAAAAAAATGTTGATAATAAAATATTCCATTTGTCTGATCATGTCAATATTTGTAAATATTGACTCTGACCAGTGTGGATCTCTCTCCCTCCTCTCTTGCATTTTTGTGGGAGAAAGAGATCTGTGTTTAGGCGAGAGAGATTTAGCTTATATATTTGTTAAAAATTGTGAGACCCAAAAGTTCTTTTCAGAGCCATTAACCACTAGCTTGCCAGTGATCATTATAAATCACTGGCAGTAGCACAGCAGCACGTTTGTGCTCTCTGTGCATTTTTTAGGGGTTAATAATTTTTTTAGTAATTTTTTGTGAGACCCAAAAGCTCTTTTCAGAGCCATTTCGCTAGTTTAAATTAATTTTTGTAAAAAAAATTGTGAAACCCAAAGGCCCTTTTCAGAGCCATTAACCCCTAGCTTGTGAGTGATCACTATAAATCACTAGCAGTAGCACAGCAGCACTTTTTTACTCTGTGCATTTTTTTAGTAATTTTTTTGAGACCCAAAGGCTCTTTTCAGAGCCATTTAGTTAATTTAAATTAAAATTTTGTGTGATTTTTTTTTTTTTTTTTCTCTGTGACAATTAAAAATAAATCATGCCACAGAGAACTTATAGTGCTGATGAGACATATGCCTTCCTTGGGTCAGAGTCAGATGCCTCTATGTCTGACTAAGACCCCAATTTTGACCCTGCCATTTGCTCAGATACATTATTAGATACAGTCTCAACTGATAGTGATGTATCTATGGCTGCTATCCCCCCTACTAGAAGGAGACGTGTTGCTCCAGTTGCCATTGCTGCTGAAGAGTGGGTAACGCCTCATCACCAGAAGCCAGATATCCCACTCTTTACTGCAAATTCTGGCATCAATGTGGATGTGGCTGGATTTAGCCCCCAACAGCTTATAGAGGTGTTTCTGGGTGATGATGTATTGGGGAACATTGTCCCAAACTAATTTATATGCCCATCAGTTCCATGCTGCAAAGCCTGACACTTTCTTTGGCAAAGCAGCAATGGGCCCCCATCGATATGCCAGCATTAAAAAAATTATGGGCATTGACTATGCTGATGGGCATCATAAAGAAACACTCTATCCGCTCCTACTGGAGCAGTAGCCCCATTTGCTCTACCCCCATTTTCTCCCAGATTATGTTGAGGAAGAGGTATGAAATGATTCTACATTTCATGCACTTCAGCTACAACAGCCTGTGCTCCCCTAGGGAGCATCCCCAGTTTGACAGGCTCTATAAAATCTGGTGTATAAAAAAGGTGTATAAGCTCTTTGAGAGCGAGACTGGGTATACTCAGGCCTTCCAGGTGTATGAGGGAAAGGATAGCCACCTTGACCCTCCAAGCTGCCCAGAACATATGGGAACCACTGGCAAGATTGTCTGGGACCAGATTTTACCCCTGATGAACAAAGGGTACCACTTGTATGTAGACAATTTTTATACAAGTGTCCTTTTGTTAAAGCTCCTATACTATTTTGATACAGTAGCTTGCGGTACAATTCGAAAGAACTGTGCAGGTTTCCCAGGACAACTTGCACGCACCCGGCTAAGAAGAGAAGATCTCAGCTCTGTGCCAAGAGGAGCTGTTGGCAGTTAAAGGGACAGTCTAGTCAAAATTAAACTTTAATGATTCAGATAGGGCATGACATTTTAAACAACTTTCCATTTTATTTTTATCCTCAAATTTGCTTTGTTTCCCTTGGTGGTATTTATGAAAAGCTAAACCTAGGTAGCCTCAAACTGGTTTTTAAACCGTTAAAAAATGCCTCCTAGCTCAGAGCCTTTTTGAAAGTTTTTCACATTTAGACAGTGCTAGTTCATGTGTGTCAAATAGATAACACTGTGCTCACTCCATTGGAGTTATTTAGGAGTCTGTACTGAATGGCTAAACTGCATGTCTGTCAAAAGCACTGAGATAAGGGGGCAGTCGCAGAGGCTTAGATACAAGGTAATCACAGAGGTAATAATTATATTAATATAAATACGTTGGTTATACAAAACTGGGGAATGGGTAATAAAAGGATTATCTATCTTTTTAAACAATAAAAATGCTGGTGTAGACTGTCCCTTTAAGTACAGAGACAAGAAGGATGTATACCTTCTTTCCACGATCTACACAGAGAGGACTGTGGAGGTCTCTGTATGTGGCAGAGATGAGAGCACAATGAAGCCAGTGTGCATCAAGGCTTATAACCGGCATATGGGTGGGGTTGATCTAGCAGATGAGCTGCTGCAGCCCTACCTAATTATGCGGAAGACAACGGCCTGGTACAAAAAGGTTGCAATTTACTTAATGCAGATTGTAACCCACAACACTTTTTTGTTGTTCAAAAAAGCAAACCCCGAAATGAAACAGACTTTTTTACAGTTTCAGCCTCAGATCATTTTGGGGATCTTGTACCAAAATGCACCTGCTCTCCGGGCAGTGATGGGAGAGAGCAGAGTTGGGGCTACCCATTTTATTTTCAAAATCCCCCGTATTGAGGCAAAGCAGAATCCTCAAAAAAAATGCAGTCTGTGCCAAGAGGGATAGAGAAAACATAATTTATGCTTACCTGATAAATTCCTTTCTTCTGTTGTGTGATCAGTCCACGGGTCATCATTACTTCTGGGATATAACTCCTCCCCAACAGGAAATGCAAGAGGATTCACCCAGCAGAGCTGCATATAGCTCCTCCCCTCTACGTCAGTCCCAGTCATTCGACCAAGAATCAACGAGAAAGGAGTAACCAGGGGTGAAGTGGTGACTGGAGTATAATTTAAAAGATATTTACCTGCCTTAAAAACAGGGCGGGCCGTGGACTGATCACACAACAGAAGAAAGGAATTTATCAGGTAAGCATAAATTATGTTTTCTTCTGTTATGTGTGATCAGTCCACGGGTCATCATTACTTCTGGGATACCAATACCAAAGCAAAAGTACACGGATGACGGGAGGGATAGGCAGGCTCATTATACAGAAGGAACCACTGCCTGAAGAACCTTTCTCCCAAAAATAGCCTCCGAAGAAGCAAAAGTGTCAAATTTGTAAAATTTGGAAAAAGTATGAAGCGAAGACCAAGTTGCAGCCTTGCAAATCTGTTCAACAGAGGCCTCATTCTTAAAGGCCCAAGTGGAAGCCACAGCTCTAGTGGAGTGAGCTGTAATTCTTTCAGGAGGCTGCTGTCCAGCAGTCTCATAGGCTAAACGTATTATGCTACGAAGCCAAAAAGAGAGAGAGGTAGCAGAAGCTTTTTGACCTCTCCTCTGTCCAGAATAAACGACAAACAGGGAAGAAGTTTGGCGAAAATCTTTAGTTGCCTGCAAGTAGAACTTGAGGGCACGAACTACATCCAGATTGTGTAGAAGACGTTCCTTCTTTGAAGAAGGATTTGGGCACAAGGATGGAACAACAATCTCTTGATTGATGTTCCTGTTAGTGACTACCTTAGGTAAGAACCCAGGTTTAGTACGCAGAACTACCTTGTCCGAGTGAAAAATCAGATAAGGAGAATCACAATGTAAGGCTGATAACTCAGAGACTCTTCGAGCCGAGGAAATAGCCATTAAAAACAGAACTTTCCAAGATAACAATTTTATATCAATGGAATGAAGGGGTTCAAACGGAACACCCTGTAAAACGTTAAGAACTAAGTTTAAACTCCATGGCGGAGCAACAGCTTTAAACACAGGCTTGATCCTAGCTAAAGCCTGACAAAAGGCCTGGACGTCTGGATTTTCTGACAGACGCCTGTGTAACAATATGGACAGAGCTGAAATCTGTCCCTTTAATGAACTAGCTGATAAACCCTTTTCTAAACCTTCTTGTAGAAAAGACAATATCCTAGCGATCCTAACCTTACTCCAGGAGTAACCTTTGGATTCGCACCAGTATAGGTATTTACGCCATATTTTATGGTAAATCCTTCTGGTAACAGGCTTCCTAGCCTGTATCAGGGTATCAATAACCGACTCAGAAAAACCACGTTTTGATAAAATCAAGCGTTCAATTTCCAAGCAGTCAGCTTCAGAGAAGTTAGATTTTGATGTTTGAATGGACCCTGTATCAGAAGGTCCTGTCTTAGAGGTAGAGACCAAGGCGGACAGGATGACATGTCCACTAGATCTGCATACCAAGTCCTGCGTGGCCGCGCAGGCGCTATTAGAATCACTGATGCTCTCTCCTGTTTGATTTTGGCAATCAATCGGGGAAGCAGCGGGAAGGGTGGAAACACATAAGCCATCCCGAAGTTCCAAGGTGCTGTCAAAGCATCTATCAGAACCGCTCCCGGATCCCTGGATCTGGACCCGTAGCGAGGAAGTTTGGCGTTCTGGCGAGACGCCATGAGATCTATCTCTGGTTTGCCCCAACGTCGAAGTATTTGGGCAAAAACCTCCGGATGAAGTTCCCACTCCCCCGGATGAAAAGTCTGGCGACTCAAGAAATCCGCCTCCCAGTTCTCTACTCCCGGGATGTGGATTGCTGACAGGTGGCAAGAGTGAGACTCTGCCCAGCGAATTATTCTTGATACTTCCATCATTGCTAGGGAGCTTCTTGTCCCTCCCTGATGGTTGATGTAAGCTACAGTCGTGATGTTGTCCGACTGAAACCTGATGAACCCCCGAGTTGTTAATTGGGGCCAAGCCAGAAGGGCATTGAGAACTGCTCTCAATTCCAGAATGTTTATTGGAAGGAGACTCTCCTCCTGATTCCATAGTCCCTGAGCCTTCAGAGAATTCCAGACAGCGCCCCAACCTAGAAGGCTGGCGTCTGTTGTTACAATTGTCCAGTCTGGTCTGCTGAATGGCATCCCCCTGGACAGGTGTGGCCGATAAAGCCACCACAGAAGAGAATTTCTGGTCTCTTGATTCAGATTCAGAGTAGGGGACAAATCTGAGTAATCCCCATTCCACTGACTTAGCATGCACAATTGCAGCGGTCTGAGGTGTAGGCGTGCAAAAGGTACTATGTCCATTGCCGCTACCATTAAGCCGATCACCTCCATGCATTGAGCTACTGACGGGTGTTGAATGGAATGAAGGACACGGCATGCATTTTGAAGCTTTGTTAACCTGTCTTCTGTCAGGTAAATCTTCATTTCTACAGAATCTATAAGAGTCCCCAAGAATGGAACTCTTGTGAGAGGAAAAAGAGAACTCTTCTTTTCGTTCACTTTCCATCCATGCGACCTTAGAAATGCCAGAACTAGCTCTGTATGAGACTTGGCAGTTTGAAAGCTTGAAGCTTGTATTAGAATGTCGTCTAGGTACGGAGCTACCGAAATCCCTCGCGGTCTTAGTACCGCCAGAAGGGCACCCAGAACCTTTGTGAAGATTCTTGGAGCCGTAGCCAATCCGAATGGAAGAGCTACAAACTGGTAGTGCCTGTCTAAGAAGGCAAACCTTAGATACCGGTGATGATCTTTGTGGATCGGTATGTGAAGGTAAGCATCTTTTAAATCCACTGTGGTCATGTACTGACCCTTTTGGATCATGGGTAAGATTGTCCGAATAGTTTCCATTTTGAATGATGGAACTCTTAGGAATTTGTTTAGAATCTTTAAATCTAAGATTGGCCTGAAAGTTCCCTCTTTTTTGGGAACCACAAACAGGTTTGAGTAGAACCCTTGTCCTTGTTCCGACCGCGGAACCGGATGGATCACTCCCATTAATAATAGATCTTGTACACAGCGTAGAAACGCTTCTTTCTTTATCTGGTTTGTTGACAACCTTGACAGATGAAATCTCCCTCTTGGGGGAGATAATTTGAAATCTAGAAGGTATCCCTGAGATATGATCTCTAGAGCCCAGGGATCCTGAACATCTCTTGCCCAGGCCTGGGCGAAGAGAGAAAGTCTGCCCCCCACTAGATCCGGTCCCGGATCGGGGGCTTTCGGTTCATGCTGTCTTTGGGGCAGCAGCAGGTTTCCTGGCCTGCTTGCTCTTGTTCCAGGACTGGTTAGGCTTCCAGCCTTGCCTGTAACGAGCAACAGCTCCTTCCTGTTTTGGTGCAGTGGAGGTTGATGCTGCTCCTGTTTTGAAATTCCGAAAGGGACGAAAATTAGACTGTCTAGCCTTAGCTTTGGCTTTGTCTTGAGGTAGGGCGTGGCCCTTACCTCCTGTAATGTCAGCGATAATTTCTTTCAAACCGGGCCCAAATAAAGACTGCCCCTTGAAAGGTATATTAAGTAATTTGGACTTAGAAGTAACATCAGCTGACCAGGATTTTAGCCACAGCGCCCTACGTGCCTGTATGGCGAATCCTGAGTTCTTAGCCGTAAGTTTGGTTAAATGTACTACGGCCTCCGAAATGAAAGAATTAGCTAGTTTAAGGACTCTAAGCCTGTCCGTAATGTCGTCTAGCGTAGATGAACTAAGGTTCTCTTCCAGAGACTCAATCCAAAATGCTGCCGCAGCCGTAATCGGCGCGATACATGCAAGGGGTTGCAATATAAAACCTTGTTGAACAAACATTTTCTTAAGGTAACCCTCTAATTTTTTATCCATTGGATCTGAAAAAGCACAGCTATCCTCCACCGGGATAGTGGTACGCTTAGCTAAAGTAGAAACTGCTCCCTCCACCTTAGGGACCGTTTGCCATAAGTCCCGAGTGGTGGCGTCTATTGGAAACATCTTTCTAAATATTGGAGGGGGTGAGAACGGCACACCGGGTCTATCCCACTCCTTAGTAACAATTTCAGTTAGTCTCTTAGGTATAGGAAAAACGTCAGTACTCGCCGGTACCGCAAAGTATTTATCCAACCTACACAGTTTCTCTGGTATTGCAACGGTGTTACAATCATTGAGAGCTGCTAAGACCTCCCCTAGTAATACACGGAGGTTCTCCAATTTAAATTTAAAATTTGAAATATCTGAATCCAATCTGTTTGGATCAGAACCGTCACCCACAGAATGAAGCTCTCCGTCCTCATGCTCTGCAAGCTGTGACGCAGTATCAGACATGGCCCTAGTATTGTCAGCGCACTCTGTTCTCACCCCAGAGTGATCACGCTTGCCTCTTAGTTCTGGTAATTTAGACAAAACTTCAGTCATAACAGTAGCCATATCTTGTAATGTTATCTGTAATGGCCGCCCAGATGTACTAGGCGCCATAATATCACGCACCTCCCGGGCGGGAGATGCAGGTACTGTCGCGTGAGGCGAGTTAGTCGGCATAACTCTCCCCTCGCTGTTTGGTGAAATTTGTTCACATTGTACAGATTGACTTTTATTTAAAGTAGCATCAATACAGTTAGTACATAAATTTCTATTGGGCTCCACCTTGGCATTGGAACAAATGACACAGATATCTTCCTCTGAGTCAGACATGTTTAACACACTAGCAATAAACTTGCAACTTGGTTATAATCTTTTTTAGCAAAAACGTACTGTGCCTCAAAGAGGTACTAAACGATTAAATGACAGTTTAAATAATGAACTGAAAAACAGTTATAGCATCAAACTTTAAAACAACACAACTTTTAGCAAAGGTTTGTTCCCATTAGTAAATAACAATAATTAAATTTGACATAAAAATTACAGAGCAACGTTTTTATTCACAGTCAATATAAAATTCTCACAGCTCTGCTGAGAGAATATACCTCCCTTCAAAGAAGTTTGAAGACCCCTGAGATCTGTGAAAGATGAACCGGATCATGCAGGAAATATAAGAGTAGCTGACTGGAAATTTTTGATGCGTAGCAAAGAGCGCCAAAAACGGCCCCTCCCTCTCACACACAGCAGTGAAGAGAAACGAAACTGTCACAATTAAAAGCAAACAACTGCCAAGTGGAAAATAATGCCCAAATATTTATTCACTCAGTACCTCAGCAATGTAAACGATTCTACATTCCAGCAAAAACGTTTAACATGAAAAATACTTATTAAAAGGATTAGTGACTTTTAACAGGGTAGTTCCGGTGAAATACCATCCCCAGAATACTTTGAAGTGTATACATACATGTCATTATAACGGTATGGCAGGATTTTCTCATCAATTCCATTCAGAAAATAAAAACTGCTACATACCTCAATGCAGATTCATCTGCCCGCTGTCCCCTGATCTGAAGCTTTTACCTCCCTCAGATGGTCGAGAACAGCAATATGATCTTAACTACTCCGGTTAAAATCATAGTAAAAAACTCTGGCAGATTCTTCCTCAAACTCTGCCAGAGAAGTAATAACACGCTCCGGTGCTATTATAAAATAACAAACTTTTGATTGAAGTCATAAAAACTAAGTATAATCACCACAGTCCTCTCACACATCCTATCTAGTCGTTGGGTGCAAGAGAATGACTGGGACTGACGTAGAGGGGAGGAGCTATATGCAGCTCTGCTGGGTGAATCCTCTTGCATTTCCTGTTGGGGAGGAGTTATATCCCAGAAGTAATGATGACCCGTGGACTGATCACACATAACAGAAGAAAGGACACCACCTTTTACTGTCCTGATTGCACTGGACAATTATTACCTAAATAATTCCTATTTAAAACTAAATACCTATAAAATAAACCCTAAGCTAGCTACAATATAACTAATAGTTACATTTTATCTAGCTTAGGGGTTATTTTTATTTTACAGGCAAGTTTGTATTTATTTTAACTAGGTAGAATAGTTAGTAAATAGTTAACTATTTAATAACTACCTAGCAAAAATAAATAAAAAAGTACCTGTAAAATAAAACCTAACCGAAGTTACACTAACACCAGACGGGCAGAAGTCTTCATCCAGACAGCATCTTCTATCTTCATCCATCCGGAGCGGGTCCATCTTCAAGACATCCGACGTGGAGCATCCTCTTCATCCGGAGTCTTCTTACTAAATGACGATTCCTTTAAATGACGTTACTCAAGATGGCGTCCCTTAGATTCCGATTGGCTGATAGGATTCTATCAGCCAATCGAAATTAAGGTAGAAAAAATCCTATTGGTTGATGCAATCAGCCAATAGGATTGAACTTCAATCCTTTTGGCTGATCCAATCAGCCAATAGGATTGAGCTCACATTCTATTGGCTGTTCCAATCAGCCAATGGAATGTGAGCTCAATCCTATTGGCTGATCCAATCAGCCAATATGATTTTTTCTACCTTAAAGGGACAGTCTACCATAGAATTGTTATTGTTTTAAAAGATAGATAATCCCTTTATTACCCATTCCCCAGTTTTGCACCACCAACACAGTTATATTAATATACTTTTTACCTCTGTGATTACCTTGTATCTAGGAACCTTCTTCCAGCCCCCTGATCACATGACTGTGACTGTTTATTATCTATTGTTTTAAATTTAGCATTGTTTTGTGCTAAATCTTAAATAACCACCTGTGCCTGAACACAGTGTTATCTAAATGGCCCACGTGTACTTTCTGTCTCTTTGTGTTGAAAAACAAAATTTATGCTTACCTGATAAATTTCTTTCTTTTGCGATGTACCGAGTCCACGGATTTATCCTTACTTGTGGGATATTATCCTTCCTAACAGGAAGTGGCAAAGAGAGCCCCACAGCAGAGCTGTCTATATAGCTCCCCCCTTAACTCCACCCCACAGTCATTCGACCGAAGGCCAAGGAAGAAAAAGGAGAAGCTATAAGGTGCAGAGGTGACTGAAGTTTTCAATAGACAGGGCGGGCCGTGGATTTGGTACATCGCAAAAGAAAGAAATTTATCAGGTAAGCATACATTTTCTTTTCTTTTGCAAGATGTACCGAGTCCACGGATTCATCCTTACTTGTGGGATACCAATACCAAATCTTTAGGACACGGATGAAGGGAGGGACAAGACAGGAACCTAAACAGAAGGCACCACTGCTTGCAAAACCTTTCTCCCAAAAATAGCCTCCGAAGAAGCAAAAGTATCAAATTTGTAAAATTTGGAAAAGGTATGAAGCGAAGACCAAGTCGCAGCCTTACAAATCTGTTCAACAGAAGCATCATTTTTAAAAGCCCATGTGGAAGCCACCGCTCTACTGGAGTGAGCTGTAATTCTTTCAAGGAGGCTGCTGTCCAGCAGTCTCATAAGCCAAACGGATGATGCTTTTCAGCCAAATGGAAAGAGAGGTAGCCGTAGCCTTTTGACCCCTATGTTTCCCAGAATAGACAACAAACAAAGAAGATGATTGACGAAAATCTTTGGTTGCCTGCAAATAGAACTTCAAAGCACGAACCACGTCCAAGTTGTGCAATAAACGTTCCTTCTTAGAAGAAGGATTAGGACACAGAGAAGGAACAACAATCTCCTGATTGATATTCCTGTTAGTAACCATCTTAGGGAGGAACCCAGGTTTGGTACGCAAAACCACCTTATCAGCATGGAAAACAAGATAAGACGAGTCACATTGTAATGCAGATAATTCAGAAACCCTTTGAGCTGAAGAGATAGCAACTAGAAACAGAACTTTCCAAGATAGAATTTTAATATCTATGGAATGCATGGGTTCAAACGGAACCCCCTGAAGAACATTAAGAACTAAATTTAGCCTCCATGGCGGAGCAACAGGTTTAAACACAGGCTTGATTCTAACTAAAGCCTGACAAAAAGCCAGAACGTCTGGGACATCTGCCAGACGCTTGTGCAATAGAATAGACAAAGCAGATATCTGTCCTTTTAAGGAACTAGCTGACAATCCTTTCTCCAATCCTTCCTGAAGAAAGGACAAAATCCTAGGAATCCTGATCTTACTCCATGAGTAGCCTTTGGATTTGCACCAAAAAAGATATTTACGCCATATCTTATGATAGATTTTCCTGGTGACAGGCTTTCGAGCCTGAATCAAGGTATCTATGACCGACTCAGAGAAACCCCGCTTTGATAAACTCAAACGTTCAATCTCCAAGCAGTCAGTTGTAGGTAAATTAGATTTGGATGCTTGAACAGATCTTGAATCAGAAGTTCCTGTCTTAGTGGCAGAGATGACATGTCCACCAGGTCTGCATACCAAGTCCTGCGTGGCCACGCAGGCGCTATCAAAATCTCCAAAGCTCTCTCCTGTTTCATTCTGGCAATCAGACGCGGAAGGAGAGGGAAAGGTGGAAACACATAAGCCAGGTTGAACGACCAGGGTACTGGTAGAGCATCTATCAGTACTGCCTGATGATCCCTGGACCTGGATCCGTAACAAGGAAGTTTGGCGTTCTGACGAGACGCCATCAGATCCAATTCTGGTGTGCCCCATAGCTGAACCAGTTGAGCAAACACCTCCGGATGGAGCTCCCACTCCCCCGGATGAAAAGTCTGACGACTTAGAAAATCTGCCTCCCAGTTCTCTACCCCTGGCATATAGATCGCTGATAGATGGCAAGAGTGAGTCTCTGTTCATCGGATTATCCTGGAAACTTCTAATATCGCCAAGGAACTGAAATCTGATGAATCCGGCCGAAGCCAGCGGAGGCCACGCCAGAAGAGCATTGAATATCGCTCTTAATTCCAGAATATTTATCGGTCGGAGGGTCTCCTCCTGAGTCCACAAACCCTGTGCTTTCAGGGAATTCCAGACTGCACCCCAGCCCAGTAGGCTGGCGTCTGTCTTCACTATAACCCATGCTGGCCTGCGGAAACACATTCCCCGGGACAGGTGATCTTGTGACAGCCACCAAAGAAGAGAGTCTCTGGTCTCTTGATCCAGATTTATCTGATGAGATAAGTCTGCATAATCCCCATTCCACTGTTTGAGCATGCATAGTTGCAGTGGTCTGAGATGCAAGCGAGCAAACGGAACTATGTCCATTGCCGCTACCATAAGTCCGATTACCTCCATACACTGAGCCACTGATGGCCGAGGAATGGAATGAAGAGCTTGGCAGGTGGGTAAAATTTTTGATTTTATGACCTCCGTCAGAAAAATGTTCATGTCCACCGAATCTATCAGAGTTCCCAGGAATGGAACTCTTGTGAGAGGAATAAGAGAACTCTTTTTCACGTTCACCTTCCACCCATGAGATCTTAGAAAGGCAAACACTAAGTCCGTGTGAGACTTGGCTAGTTGGAAAGTCGACGCTTGAATTAGGATATCATATAGATAAGGCGTCACTGCTATGCCTTGCGGCCTTAGGATCGCCAGAAGGGACCCTAGCACCTTTGTGAAGATTCTTGGCGCAGTGGCGAACCTGAAGGGAAGAGCCACAAACTGGTAATGCCTGTCCAGAAAGACAAATCTGAGGAACTGGTGATGATCTTTGTGGATAGGAATGTGTAGATACGCATCCTTTAAATCCACGGTGGTCATATACTGACCCTCCTGGATCATTGGTAAAATAGTCTGAATGGTCTCCATCTTGAAGGATGGAACTCTTAGGAATTGGTTTAGGATCTTGAGATCTAGAATTGGTCTGAAGGTTCCCTCTTTTTTGGGAACCACAAACAGATTGGAGTAGAAACTTTGTCCCTGTTCTGCTTTCAGAACTGGGCAGATCACTCCCATGGTAAAAAGGTCTTCTACACAGCATAAGAACGCCTCTCTTTTTGTCTGGTTTACAGACAATTGAGAAATATGGAATCTCCCCCTTGGAGGAGAATCTTTGAAATCTAGGAGATACCCCTGGGTTACAATTTCTATGGCCAAGGAGTCCTGAACGTCTCTTGCCCAGGCCTGAGCAAAGAGAGAGAGTCTGCCCCCTACTAGATCAGGTCCCGGATCGGGGGCTACACCTTCATGCTGTCTTAGTGGCAGCAGCAGGCTTTTTGGCCTGTTTACCCTTGTTCCAAGCCTGGTTAGGTCTTCAGGTTGGCTTGGATTGAGCAAAGTTCCCCTCTTGCTTTGCAGCAGGGGAAGAGGAAGCGGGACCACCCTTGAAGTTTCGAAAGGAACGAAAATTATTTTGTTTGGTCCTTGTCTTATTTGACTTATCTTGAGGGAGGGCATGACACTTCCCTACCAGTGATGTCTGAAATGATCTCTTTCAGTGCAGGCCCGAATAGGGTCTTACCTTTGAAAGGGATGGTCAAAAGATTAGATTTAGATGACACATCAGCCGACCATCAGGCTAAAATGGCAAAACCTGAATTCTTTGCCGTTAATTAGCGAGATGAAAAGTGGTGTCTGTAATAAAAGAATTAACTATCTTAAGAGCCTTAATTCTGTCCAGAATATCATCTAGTGGGGTCTCCACCTGAAGAGCCTCAAACCAAAAGGCAGCTGCAGTGGTTACAGGAACAATGCACGCTATAGGTTGAAGAAGAAACCTTGATGAACAAACATTTTCTTTAGGAGACCCTCTAATTTTTTATCCATAGGATCAATGAAAGCACAACTGTCTTCAATAAGTATAGTTGTACGCTTAGCCAGAGTAGAAATAGCTCCCTCCACCTTAGGGACCGTCTGCCATGAGTTCCTAATGGTGTCAGATATGGGAAACATTTTCTTAAAAACAGGAGGGGGATCGAACGGAATACCTGGTCTATCCCACTCCTTAGTAACAATGTAAATCCAGTGTAAACAGGAACCTCTAAATATTTGTCCATTTTACACAATTTCTCTGGAACTACAATAGGGTCACAATCATCCAGAGTCGCTAAAATCTCCCTGAGCAATAAACGGAGGTGTTCTAGCTTAAATTTAAATGCCGTCATATCTGAATCTGTCTGAGGGAACATCCTTCCTGAATCTCTCCTTCAGATAGCAAACCCCTCATCCCTACCTCAGAACATTGTGAGGGAATATCGGATACGGCTACTAAAGCGTCAGAAGGCTCAGCATTTGTTCGTAACCCAGAGCTACTGCGCTTCCCTTGCAACCCTGGCAGTTTAGATAAAACCTCTGTGAGGGTAGTATTCATAACTGAGGCCATATCTTGCAAGGTGAAAGAATTAGACGCACTAGAAGTACTTGGCGTCACTTGTGGGGGCGTTACTGGTTGTGACACTTGGGGAGAACTAGATGGCAAAACCTGAAGTCAAAATATGCTGTTTGCAATTTATAGACATATCAGTACATGTGGGACACATTCTAAGAGGGGGTTCCACAATGGCTTCTAAACAAATTGAGCAATGAGTTTCCTCAATGTCAGACATGTTAAACAGGCTAGTAATGAGACAAGCAAGCATGGAAAACACTTTATTTAATGAAAAAAACACAATTTTCAAAAACGGTACTGTGCCTTTAAGAGAAAAAAAGGCATACACAAACTGCAAAACTGCTTAAAATTGCCTCAAATTTTCCGAAATTTTTACAGTATACCCACTAAGCTTTAGTAAGATTACACCACACGTAATTAAGCAATAAACGCCCAAATGAGAAAACCGGATAGACAAATGTCCAAAACCGGTAAAAAAAAACCCTGTCAGCACCTTGCCACAGCTCTGCTGTGGCGCCTACCTTCCCTTAGGGAACGATAATGTGGGGATAAAGCTTTGATTAGGCCCCAGAAGTGTACCAGAACCTCTGGAGATGTTGCTTGCTGCTTGTCTGCATAAACTAAATGCGCAAATGAGGAGCGAAAATAGGCCCCGCCCATCTCACTCGATGTTGCTGGGGCCTACACAAAAGCTACCAAACCTTTTTTGTAAGCCATGTGGGTTATAAAAACCCCTAAATAAGCCAAGTGTACCCTCAAACAGATGTCCCTTAAGAAATAAAAACAGTACTCCCAGAACACACAAATGTTTGCCCAATATATCATATACAAACTGAGTGCCCATAAGATTAGCCCTTTATGCAAGCTAGTAATGCCCCTTATAAAACTAGGATTACTGCTTACCCTTCCCTTAATGGGGATACTGTCAGCCTTTCTGAGTTAACACAGTCTCTGCAGAAAAAATGACTGAACATACCTCATTGCTGTATAGCAAGAAACCGCTCCTCACACTGAAGTTTTCCTGTACTCCTCAGCTTCTGTGGGAACAGCAGTGGACCTTAGTTACAAATGCTAAGATCATCCTCCAGGCAGAAATCTTCATCTATGTCCTGCCTGAGAGTAAATAGTACAACAAAGAAATCAATACAATAAGTCCCAGCACCCAATTAGTGCAGCTGCAAGTCACCTAGGGGCCACTACCCTGGACCCCAAACAATCCAAATATATAGCAAGCAAGGTGACAGAAGTATTAATTTATTTAATCACAAAGGCAGCAAAAAATAGGCGACGTTTCGGGCTCTTAACCCTTCCTCATGCCTTAACTTTAACAAACAAACTTTACTCCTTTATATACACATATACCACTAGGTGGCACTATGGAGCAGTTAACCCTTCACATGACTTCCAGGTTATGCATCTATAAATTACAAAGATTTCTAATATAACAAAATATCATATTACAAAATAATCATATTATCAGCGGGTTGTTATACAAAAAGATCATTTGTTATACAGATCAATACCGGAAAACCGGTTAATTAAAAACTAATAAAGTATCCAAATATAATATTTAATCCTAACCAACAATATACTAATTTAAACAAGATTACTGCTTGAAAATAACTGCAAAAAAAGAACTATAAAAAGATAGAAAGATCCCAATCCTTATTTAAACCTTTTGGTTCAAGGGCACCTAGTTCAAAGATACAATATGATTTGTTTAAGGAGCAACTCCCTGTCTCCTCCTCTACGTGGGAATTTTACATGGTCAATAACTTGTTCTATGATGCGAAAATTAAAAGATAATACACGTTATCTAACATCTAAAAATAAGGGTTGCTTCCCTTGCTTAAGTTGTTCATGTTGCAACAACATGACTAAAGGCTCTGTGTTTTACCATCCCCACACAGGTAGGAAGTACAGCATCAAGGGCTTTTTTACATGCCTCACTACATATATTAAATATATGATTAAATGTCCGTGTGGTGAAATTTATATTGGTGAATCGACCAGATGCGCAAAAGATCGCATCATAGAACATATGGAGGACCACTTCGCCCAGCTTGGATGAAGACTTCTCCCGGCTTCGTTGAGGACTTCGGCCCGGTTGGATGAAGACTTCTGCCGCTTCCTTGAGGATGGATGTCCGGTCTTCAGAACTGTAAGTCGATCTTCAGGGGGTTAGTGTTAGGTTTTTTTAAGGGTGTATTTGGTGGGTTTATTTTTTAGGTTAGGGATTTGGGCTGCAATAGAGCTAAATGCTTTTTTAAGGGCAATGCCCATCCAAATGCCTTTTTCAGGGCAATGGGGAGCTTAGTTTTTTTTAGTTAGTATTTTATTTGGGGGGTTTGTTGTGTGGGTGGTGGGTTTTACTGTTGGGGGGTTGTTTGTATTTTTTTTTTTTACAGGTAAAAGAGCGGATTACTTTGGGGGCAATGCCCAGCAAAAGGTCCTTTTAAGGGCTATTGATAGTTTAGTTTAGGCTAGGGTTTTTTTTTTTGATAGCGCTATTAGATTAGGTTTAATTAGTTTAAAGATCTGTAATTTGTTTTTTATTTTCTGTAATTTAGGGTTTTGTTTTTTTTGTACTTTAGCTAATTGTATTTCATTTATTTAATTGTATTTAATTTAGGTCATTTATTTAATTGCAGTGTAGTGTAGTGTTAGGTGTTAGTGCAACTTAGGTTAGGTTTTATTTTACAGATACTTTTGTATTTATTTTAGCTAGGTAGTTATTAAATAGTTAATAACTATTTAGTAACTATTCTACCTAGTTAAAATAAATACAAACTTGCCTGTAAAATAAAAATAAACCCTAAGCTAGCTACAATGTAACTATTAGTTATATTGTAGCTAGTTTAGGGTTTATTTTATAGGTAAGTATTTAGTTTTAAATAGGAATAACTTAGTTAATGATAGCAATTTTATTTAGATTTATTTAAATTATATTTAAGTTAGGGGGTGTTAGGGTTAGACTTAGGTTTAGGGGTTAATACATTTAATATGTTGGGGGCGGCAGATTAGGGGTTAATAAGTATAATGTAGGTGGCGGTGGTGTCCGGAGCAGCAGATTAGGGGTTAATAAGAATAATGTAGGTGTCATTGATGTTTGGGGCGCGCAGATAAGGGGTTAATAAGTATAATGTAGGTGGCGGTGGTTTCCTGAGCAGCAGATTAGGGGTTAAAAAGAATAATGTAGGTGGCGGCGATGTTGGGGCGGCAGATTAGGGGTTAATAATATTTAACTAGTGTTTGTGAGGCAGAAGTATGGCCGTTTAGGGGTTAATATGTTTATTCAAGTGGCGGCGATGTCCGTAACGGCAGATTAGGTGTTTGCGATGCGGGAGGGCCTCGGTTTAGGGGTTAATAGGTAGTTTATGGGTGTTAGTGTACTTTTTAGCACTTTAGTTATTAGTTTTATGCTACAGTGTTGTAGTGTAAAACTCATAACTACTGACTTTAGAATGCGTTACGGATCTTGGAGGTAGAGGGTGTACCGCTCACTTTTTTGCCTCCCAGGACAGACTCGTAATACCGGCCCTATGGAAGTCCCATAGAAAAAAGGCTTTACAAAGTTTACGTAAGTCGGTTTGCGGTAAGGCCAAAGAAGTGTGCGGTGCCCCTAAACCTGCAAGACTCGCAATAGCAGCAGTAGTGAAAAAGCAGCATTAGGACCTGTTAACGCTGCTTTTCCAGTTTAACGCAAAACTCGTAATCTAGCCGATATTGTACAGACTAATAGTGACATACCTGCTCTGCAGGGCTTCATATACTGTACATAGCAATTTAAATTATTGTTTAGTGTTTTTTTAATGGGAAATAAACAATTTGTATAACATTGAACATGCATCAACTCCCTTTCTTGAAAGAAAATATATTTTATCCAAAACTTTTTGAATGCCATTCCAAATCACTTCAACATTATGTGCAATTTGTGTATGTTTTGCAATTAGTATTTTACAACTACCTGATGTATGTCAAATTGTATTTGATAGCTTGATTCAACGCATCCATGACTTAATTCCCCTATGGCTTTCCCAACATCACAGAAAATATCACAAAGGGCTTTGCAGCCTGAATAAAAAAAACTGCCATCTTAGTGAGATAGAATGAACATTAATTAGCTTTACTTAAATTATCCCACTTTAACATACCAGTATGGCCATTTTAATGTCTATCAGAACAAGCTAAATTATGATTTCTGACAGCACACATGGTGCGACTGTCTCTATTGCCTAATCTGCGTACCTTAATTAGTAATACAGAATTAATTCTGACATATTCAAAAATGTGAATCGGTAAGACCAATGGTAGGTCATATTAATGTATTCACATCTGTAATATTTTGCTTAGTATCTACCACTAATTAGATTTTTAAAGAAAATTGTTCTTTTGATTAGCAGTCCTGCCCTTTATAACCCTACCTTGCTAATAATAATATACATGCCATCTCCAATTACAAAAGGATACGTGTACATATTTTAATAGTTTAAAGATGCCATGAAATTCAGGGCATATATATAAATATATAGTAAGCTAAGGTATATTAACCAAGATTGTAAGCCTGAATACTTATGGTTACTCATTAAAGACATTTCAAGGTGAACACATACTTGCCTATTACTTAAATTAATACTAAGCTGAGCTATTTTTAGTAATGTTCTGCAGAAAAATATATTTATTTGAAATTGTTGAATAAAACAGTTAATAGAACTGATGTTATTTACACAATGCTGTTTTGCTAACGCGACGCGTGCAAAAAGCCAAACTTCCTATTCTCCCATAGAATTCAAGGGAGAAAAAAAATTGAAAAAAAACTCCACTCACGCAGAAACCCGATCACATATTCTCATGTGCGCTAAACAAACATGAAAATATTAATATTTCACACTTCAATGTTCTTGTCTTAGAAGAATATGTTCTATTTATTCATAAATACATGTCTACATACAGTATATCTGATGGTATTTTGGTACAATATATATTTTATTTATTTATAAATACATTGAATACATTGAACATATTCTGTAATGTGCAGAACATTGGAATGTGAAATATTTACAGTAAATACACAATATAACACTTTATTAAATATGAATATTACATTAATATGCTTTTACGCGTTTTCATCTAATTTACTGCAAATGGCTCAAATGCACTTATATATATATATATATATATATACAGTATATACAGTGTATATATATATATATATATATATATATATATATATATGTACATATTTATTTCTGTGTTTATATGTTCATATATGTCTGTAAATTTATATATACACACAAATACATAAATATATATGTATATAGACATATATATGTAAACATATCCATCTTCAGAAATGTAAAGGTGTGTATGTCTATGTTAAATCCCTTTTCCTGACTTTTTTTTTTCCTTCTAACACCTAAGATCTCATATCTTTGTTGTGCAATATTTTTTTAAATAATTTGCTAAGGGATTGAGTCTCATCTTATTTCCCTATTCAGTTTAAGGAAGTTTACTATGAAATCTCATGAGATCACAGTAAAAGTTCAGGACCTCAGCACTGCTGATGCTGATTGGCTGCTGTTCATTTCTTCATTTTTTTATTTTATTTTTTACCTGCAGCTGGGAGCAGCTGAATTATAACTTTTTACACAGAACTTACTCGGCTGAGCTGAGGAAATTGTGAGGTAAAATATCTTCCTTTTTCACATAGAGATGCTCAGGTGATATTTTTTTGTCAGCTTTTTACAGTTATGCTGCATCAGTTTCAAGTGATTTAGCATATGAGTATTATGTCCATTTAACAAGCAATATCACAACTATTTGAAATGTCAGTTAAAGGGACAGCATACATCAATTTTCATTTAACTGCATGTAATAGAAACTACTATAAAGAATAATATGTACAGATACTAATCTAAAAATCCAGTATAAAACTGTTTAAAAACTTACTTAGCAGCTCCCAGTTTAGCACTGTTGAAAAGGTTAGCTGGAACACCCACTGCAAGTGGTTCTATAGCAAAAATAGCAGACACTCTCCCCCATCTTCTGCATATAAAAAGACTCTTTACACAACCAGGAGAAAGATGGAGTAAGTATACATCAAATCTCCTAAAACTTTGGGGCTTGGTTAGGAGTCTGAAAATCTGCATAATGTTATTTAAAAATAAGCAAAACTATAAAAAATGTTTTTTTAAAAAAAAAAAAAAGCTGTATAGGCTATATAAATGGATCATCTACAAAACATGTATGCAAATAAAAATCTAGTGTATAATGTCTCTTTAAACAAATAACACTATTTCTACAAACATTATTTCTACAATTAAACTTATTTTATTCAATATGGAGACATATTTAAAACATAGCAAAGGTATGCGTCACAAACAGAGCCACACTTATAAGGCAGCCTAGATACTTGATAGAGCACAATCAAAAGAGGGAACATTTAGAAGACTCTAAGAGGCCCCATAGCCCAAATCTGAGCAATTTAACAGTGTTGTGTGTTTCAAGTGAAAGTTCAACAGATAGATCACAAGGATAGTTAGCTACCAGGTAATCACCAATGGCACTAGCAATACAAGCAATGAATAATGCACTACTAGGACCTAGCTGAACAAATCTGGTCAACCAAAGACAAGAGATATGTGTGTAGCCACCAGTCAGCAGCTAGCTCATAGTTGTGGAATGCTGATCCTGAGCCTACCTAGGTATAGTTTTTAACACAGGACACCAAGAGAACAAAGTAAATTTGAAAACAGAAGCAAATTTAAAATTCTCTTACAATTGTATGCTCTATCCGATTCATTAAATTAAAACTATGACTTTCATGTCGTTTTAAAGATTTCATATCTATATATGTATATCTATACTTATATATAATCATGTATATATACAGGCATAAATATATATTTGTGTAAAAACATAAATTATGCTTACCTGATGATTTAATTTCCATCTGTATGGGAAGAGTCCACAGCTGCATTCCTTACTTGTGGGAAATACTGAACCTGGCCACCAGGAGGAGACAAAGACACACCAGCCAAAGGCTTAAATACCTCCCCCACTTCCTCATAACCCCAGTCATTCTGCCGAGGGAACAAGGAACAGTAGGAGAAAAATCAGGATGAAAAGGTGCCAGAAGAAAAAATGTCAAATTTAGGGCTGCCCATCGGAAAACACGGACGGGAACTGTGAACTCTTCCCATACAGATGGAAATGAAATTATCAGGTAAGCATAATTTATGTTTTCCATCTTAATATGGGAAGAGTCCACAGCTGCATTCCTTACTTGTGGGAAACATATACCCAAGCTCTAGAGTACACGGAATGCTAACGGGAGGTAAAAAAGAGAGGCGGACCCTAATCTGAGGGCACCACAGCCTGCAAAACCTTTCTCCCAAAGGCTGCTTCAGCAGAAGCAAAAACATCAAACTTATACAATTTTGAAAAAGTATGTAAGGAGAACCAGGTAGCCACCTTACAAATCTGATCCATAGAGGCCTCCTTTTTGAAGGCCCGAGAGAAAACCACTGCTCTCGTAGAATGAGCCGTAATCCTCAGAGGAGGTTTATGTTCCACCGTTTATATGCTAAACGGATGACACTCCTCAGACAAAAACATAAGGAAGTCGAAGAAGCAATAGCCAGTAGAAAAGAAACTTTCCAAGACAACAATTTAATGTCTACTTCATGCATAGGCTCCACGGAGCCCGTTGCAAAACCTTAAGGACAAGATTTAAACTCCAAGGAGGAGCCTTAGATCTAAACACAGGTCTGATCCCAGCAGAGCCTTAACAAATGGCTGCACATCTAGAACCTCTGCAAACCTCTTGTGCAGTAACACAGATAGGGCCGAAAACTGTCCCTTCAGGGGACTAGCAGAAAAGCCCTTCTCCAGTTCATCCTGGAGAACAGAATAAGTAGGTCCTCCACACCTTATGATAGATGCGACAAGCAACTAGCTTACGAGCTTGAATGAGAGTAAAAATAACTCTCTCAGAAAACCCTCTCTTGGCTAGGACTAAGCATTCAATCTCCACGCAGTCAGCTTCAGAGAATCTAGACATTGATGAACAAAGAGACCTTGGTCAGCAGATCCCTGCGACAAGTTAACTTCCACGGAGGAGATGATGACATCCCCACTAGATGTGTGAACCATATCCTTCATGGCCAAGACGGAGCATTCAGTATCACTGATGCCTGCTTGACTTAATCCATTACACTAGGAAGCAGTGGTAACGGTCGGAAAGGATAAATTAGGTTGAACCTCCAAGGCACCGCTAATGCATCTGTTAGCTCCACTTGAGGATCCCTGTACCTCGTCCCCTATCTGGGTAGCTTGGTATTGAGACGTTATAATATCTTCCTCTTGCAAATCTCTGCAAACACTCAGGATGGAGAGACCATGAGACCAAAGAGACCAATCAACATGAGACCAATCACCTCCATACACCGAGCCACAGATGGCCTTAAGGAGATCTGGAGGGCAAGATATGTTGAAGCTAGCTTGCAACGTCTCTGGTCTGCTACAAATATTCTAATGTCTATGGAGACTATTATAGTACCCGAGAATTCTACCCTGGTAGGTACTTGATACAAGAGAACTCTCTCTAGATTATCTGCCATTCATGGGATTGAAGAAGACAGAGGAGATATTCTGAATGGTTCACACTTTGAAAAATGTATTAAGCTAGACCAAACGGAAGGCAATAAACTGGAAGTGCTGGTCCAGAAATGCAAAGCTTAGGAACTGGAAGCGGTCCTTGAGGATTGGTACGAGAAGGGAGCATCATTCAGATCTATCGTGGTCATGAACTACCCATCTCAAACGAGGGGAAGAATGGACCTTATTGTCTCCATCTTAAACAAGGAGACATTTAAAAACCTGCTTAAGCACTTTAGGTCAAGAATCTAACGGAAAGTTCCCTCCTTCTTAGGGCCCACAAAAAGGTTTGAATAGTATCCGAAACCTATCACTGTGATAGGCACCGGGACAATATCTCCTAGAGGAAATATCCTGTACACACCCCAGAAAGGCTTCCCTCCTTTCTGGTCAGGAAGAGAGGAGGAATCTGCCCTTGGGTGGCTGAAACCTAAAACCCTGAGCTATGACCTCCAGGAATCCTGCACGTCCCTGAACCAAGCGACTTAAAAGAGCGACATACTGCCTGCTACACGATCCAGAAGAGGACCGGGGACCGCCCATTCATGCCAACGTAGTTTCGGTGGGCTTCTTGCTCTGCTTGGATTTATTCCAGGACTGAGCCAGCTTCCAAGAGCTCTTGGTTTATCAGAACAAAAATCGTCCCTTAGATTAGTTCATATACTCTTGCGGTAGGTGGGCACCCTTGCCCCCTGTGACCGTGGAGATAATTGAGTCCAGGTCTGGACCAGACAAAATCATTCCCATAAAGGGAGAGAATAAGTCGAGACTTGGAAGTCATATCCGTAGACAAACCATGACTTCAGCCAGAACAGAAAAAGCTGAAGCCATAGCATTCAAGCGAATAAACTGCCAAATAGCAGCACAGATAAAAGAATTAACAACCCTCAAGGCCGTAAAAAACATTTTTGAATAACGTCGAGGGGAACCTCCACCCCGATCAAATCCTATAAAAAGTCACACCAGAAGGTAGTTTTTCCAGTAACCACGGCAACAGCCACCGGTTGAAACAAATATCCTGTATGTTGAAACATTTTTCTTAACAGAGGTTTCATCTTTTATCCATGGGCTCTTCAAACTAAGAACTATGCTCAAGTGGATTTATGGCTCCTCTCTGATAGTAGTACGTATAGCAAGGGTGAAGATAACGCCATCCCATTTAGGGACGGAGCCTCACAACTCCATTGAGAGTCCAAGACTGGGGACAATTTGTTAAAGGGAGAAGAGGGGGAAAAGGAATCCAATCCTGTCCCATTCGTTCTTAATAATATTTGCCATCTAACAGGAGCAGGGAAGGATAAGGTACTACCCTGTCCTCAAACTCTATCCAATTTAAGAATTAAAGGTTCAACAGGCAATATGGCCTGTGGAACCTCTGAATGCGCCAAAAAGTTCCTTTAGAAGAAAGCGCAAATTCCTAAACTAAAGTCTGGTTCCTCCGCAGCCGGAGGTTTAGATGTAGCAGACTCCGCCCCAGAATGTTCATACTCTGAAGTCTCAGAAAGAACTTATCTGATGTACTCTGGGAAGGAGTGCAATATGTAACCTTTCGCTTGCGCATAGCAGGACGAGGTATAGCATTAAAGGCCACAGATACCGCCGTCTGAACTGTGCAGTAACGTCTGGTGAAAAAAAGGCCCCCTCCAGATGGAGGAACAGCAATGCTATGGGAAAACTGCATGTGTAGAGATATAAGAATGTAGGGTACGCACCTCACTGGGCGACAACTCCTCAGAGGTGGACAGCTCCGTGGTATCAAACATGTTTGATATTATCACATTATCAAGGCATATGGAACATAATTGAGAGGGTGAAACTAAGGTCTACTCACCATATAAACAGGAATTACTCATTAGGAATAGAGGGAGTACACTCTAAAGTAACACAATCCTCCATCACTAGTGCAATAACTGGAGAACTAGAGAAATAAAACATCTTATTTTATTTTAAAAAAAATGGCACCTTTATAGCCCAATGGCTGGGGCACTCACCACCTCCTATGACCCAGAGAGTACAGAGATTTATGGCTCCTCTCTGATAAGACACCTGGTCAGGAAAAAAGGGAATGAATCACATGGTGCAGGACCGCCCCTGCTATGAGAAGCGCGCCAAGCATGTAAGCTGCATGGCTCTCAAAGTGAAAGTGAAACCTGTATATTCCATAACAGCCTATAAGCCAATAGCATCTCACATCGCATCTCACACATAAAAGCAGCATAACATCAAATAAACATATAAGATTATTCCCCCCTGTTCAATAATCCCCCTAAGGAGATATTAACCCTTGATTCTATACAGATAAAAGGAGTCACACTGTGACCCTGTCTTCTTGTGTCATCATACATGTATAAAATATGAAACAATCTTACCAGAATCTACACCGTGGAAAAGGAACACGGCCCTTCAAGTGTGACAGATAATAGCATCGCTTCTGACATGGACTTGAATGAAGAAAGCAGGCAGCGAAACTCATCAACGCTGATTGCCTATGGAGCTGTTAATATAAGTCGGGATGGTTTCGCAGAAAGACTCTCCCTGCATCTCTGGACTCTAACTTTCATCCATGCTCTCACTGAGAGGCTGACAGGACTACTTAAAACTCCAGTCCCATCTTGAAGAGTACTACCCTCCATAAGAGATTACTCCGAAATCTTTTAACACTTCTCTGCCAACCTCCTGTGACGAAAGGCAAAGAATGACTGGGGTTATGAGGAAGTAGGGGACACGTCCCTGTAGGTATTTAAGCCTTTGGATGGGGTGTCTTTGCCTCCTCCTGGTGGTCAGGTTCAGTATTTCCCACAAGTAAGGAAAGCAGCTGTGGAGTCTTCCCATATTAAAATGGAAATACCAATATATATATATATATATATATATACACATATATATATACACACACATATATATATATATATATATATATATATATATATATATGTATTTATTTTTAATAAATAGAACACATTGTGCAATATGAAGAACATTGAAATGTGAACTATTCATATTTTCTTGTCAGGTTAGTGCACTTGAGAATATGTGATAGTGTTTGCGTACGAGCAGGGTGTTATGTTTTTTTCACTTTTTTGCTCCATTGATTTATATTCTAAGTTCTGCTTTTTACTCACATAGGGTTAGTGCATGAGCGAAAAGAGTTTACTTTAAACTTGTAATACGAGCGCAAACCGACACGCGCAAAAAGCTTATTTCTAGCATAGTTAAAGGGACATGAAACCCAAAATTGTTCTTTCATGATTGAGGTAGAACATACCATTTTAAACAACTTTCCAGTTTATTTCTATTATCGAATTTGCTTCATTCTTTTGGTGTAATTTGTTGAAGGAGCAGCAATGCACCATAGCCTATTTTTACATTACTTCTTCAACCTTGTTTATGCTTCTTTTTTTTTTGCTTCTTATCTTTTTTTATTGTTTCATTTTAATGCAATTGGTTAAAATAAGCTGTTCCATTTTTTCAAAGGCTTTTCATTAAGCTACGCATTAAAAAAAGGTGTTTTGAAAAATCATCATGAATACAGCTCAAGTTTCAATGTAATCAATCGGTGCAGAAAGGAACATTAAACTCATAAAAGATAACTTCAATAAAGAAAATGTTTAGCTTTTAAAACCACTCTTCTATGAAACACACACACAGCCAGCAAACCAATAATCAAAAAAGATAGTTGAAAAGATTTTTACATATCCTTTTTTGTGTCTACTGAAGAAAATGGTAACAATATTGATTAGAAATTTAACAGATGCTTTTGATTTTTCAAGATTGGCGAAAATGAAGCAATTACAGAAATTGAAGAAATAAGCCATATGTGATAAGACATAGAATCAATGACACATTGTTGCACTGTTAGAAAAATAATAAACCACCTTGAGAATTTAAGGGTGGCTGGAACTAGCAAAAAGAGAATTCTAAATGACAGCTGATAACAGCAGCCTGTCTGCTTAGACACATCTCTCTGCTTCAACAGCTAGCAATGCAATCTCAATGGAAAAATCAATCCACATAAACCTCACCTACAATCTGTCTAGAAGAAAATCAGATACTGACTTTGTTTAGAATCTGTTTAAAAATTCCACTGCAATACAATATTAGGCAGATAAAAGTGATCAGAATTCTATTCTAAGAACCAATTTGGCTCTATTCCACGTGTTCAGTTTTGTTTTTTTGTTTTTTTAATAACGGAGTAGTTAAGACCAAAAACCTTTACACCCCATATCTGTAAATGTATTTTTTTTTAAGTTGATAGAATTATTATCCTTCTTTCAATGTGCTTCAGAATCAGGCTTGTCTGCAGTAGGTCGAGGCCATACTGGAGCAATACTTAGAAGCCACTGAAAAATAGCTCCCTCAAAAATGAGCACTGTATTTCGGCCAGATTACTGGTGGAGCGCAAAAACATTAGTGCTATTGAGCGCTAACATCCCTCAATTTAAATCAATAGCGCTCAAATTTATCAACTGTCAGGCGGACATGATCTGCTGTATCGGATCATGTCCACCAGATATCGATAAATGCCGACAGTATATGCTGTCAGCATTTATCATTGCACAATCATTTAGTGTGAAATGCTTATGCAATGTCACCCCCTGCACATTCACAGCCAATCGGCCGCTAGCAGGAGGTGTCAATCATCCCGATCGGATACAATCTGCTTTTATAGTTATGGTGAAAAAATAAATAGTTAATGCCCCTTTAACTGTTTGATTGTTTAATTATGTGTACTTTTCAATCTGATATCTAAGAATTCTAGGGAATATCTATCTACAAAATATTTAATCTTTTAACAAAGTTTCAATGATACTTAAAGGACCAGTAAATACAGTAGATTTGCATAATCAACAAATGCATAATAACAAGACAATGCAATAGCACTTCACATGAGAAGTTGATTTTTTGTCTGACAAATTTCAGTTCTATCTATTTCCACTCCCCCTGTATCATGCGACAGCCATCAGCCAATCACAAATGCATATACATATATTCTGTGAATTCTTGAACATGCTCAGTAGGAGCTGTGACTCAAAAAGTGTAAATATAAAATTTGTTAATGAAAGTAAGTTGTAAAGTGGTTTAAAATTGCATGTTCTAGCTGAATCATCATAATTTAATTTTGACTTGAGTGTTTCTTTAATCAACGGTTATAAAAATGTGATAGAAAGCAGGACAACTTTTCTTTTTTTTTTTCCTTTTGGTTTCAAAGAGCTTTATTGAGAGAAAGAAAATAGATCAATTAACACATAGTAACACTTGCAAAGTGTCCACACAAAAACCAACGAGAGCAGACAACAATGATACAACCAAAATGAGAACATTATTTAGGTTTATACTTGAGGTAGGGGGAGGGGAAGGCGGGAAGGTAGGGGGAGGGGAAGGCGGGGAGAGGGTGGAGGGTGGCAGAGGGCAGGCACTGGCTCCTGTGTTTTGTTCCTATTTTTTTTTTTTTTTTTTATTATCATCACAGAGAAACTGCGGGTTGCCAATGAGGTTTAAATAGGGCTGCCCAATTCTCACATATAAGTTCGTGAAGATCAATATTGTTTAACGTAAAGAATACATTCTTTTCTAGACAAATTCACCAAGCGCCTGCTAAAAATGGCCCTTAGCTCAGATAAATTGACCCCTAGTGGTCAAAAAATGGAAATAAAATGACTCAGAATTCTATCAGAGCGCCAACTTTAGAAGGCAGGGTCTTAAATACACCAAAAACTTCACAATTGTATTTTAGTGTATTTATTACAACACAATAAAAACAATAATAAACGGTTGACTTCCCAACAATGTTCATGTGTGTTTTAGGATACAATGAAACCAGTATTAATGGAGCCCAATATTGTACTTAAACAGTATTGATAGCTAAAATTCACAAACAGTTAATTAAAAAATCACAGTCCTCAGGATATTCAGGATATTAAAAACAGAATTACGTTTTAAAGTTAAAAACAATCTAAATGTCCCTCATGGATCCATGTTAACAGTCTAGTAATTATTCCAACCATTCATTGGAGCCAATACACTCAATATTGGAGCTTTTAACACCAATAACTGCCTGTATGCAGATTTAAAAAATTCTGACGGTCTATTGAAAAACTCCCTTTAACAAAGCATTATGTGGGATACCTGTATATCTCAAATAATAATTTTGGCAGGTTAAGTGGATGGAGAGCAGAGTGTGGTTAAACTCACAATGGCACCTAACTCTCAATAACAATCCGGATTACCTGATTAAAATCCTCAAAATGGATCCTAGATCCTTGTGCAGCAGTTTGGAACACAAATCAACAAATGAATAAGATGAATAAATAAAAGTGGTAAAACCGTTTTTCAGTGGTGCAAATAATTGCTGTGCCAATTTAAAAAGTTAAAAACTTACAATATTAAAGTGTCTCCTAAAAAAACATACAATATTAAAGTGTCTCCTAAAAAAACAATACACAGCCTGATTTGAAATCCTTTCAAAATCGTGATAAAAAATTCTTATCAAAAAACGTGAAAAAAGAACAAAGTCAAATAATCTAGTGAAAAATATTGCAGTGAAAAAACAGTTTGGTGATTAATCCTCAATTCAGTGCTTGATCCAAAAATTTTTTTTTATATAATAAACCTATAAAGTGTCAAACTAATCCAATTGAAGATGAGTTGTGCTATGTAAAAATCAAAGGGTCTGTATGCAAAAAATGTTAAGTTTTAAATATCCTCACGGTCCTATGTGTGCAAGATTTTTCAGGCAGCCCTGGGTCCCTTTGCCCTCAAGCGTGCGGTCCCTCAGCCTTTTCAAGCCTTTGTTCCCTCTGCTTACTAGCTCACGGTCCCTCTGCCGAAAAAATACAGGGAGTGCAGAATTATTAGGCAAGTTGTATTTTTGAGGATTAATTTTATTATTGAACAACAACCATGTTCTCAATGAACCCAAAAACTCATTAATATCAAAGCTGAATAGTTTTGGAAGTAGTTTTTAGTTTGTTTTTAGTTATAGCTATTTTAGGGGGATATCTGTGTGTGCAGGTGACTATTACTGTGCATAATTATTAGGCAACTTAACAAAAAACAAATATATACCTATTTCAATTATTTATTTTTACCAGTGAAACCAATATAACATCTCAACATTCACAAATATACATTTCTGACATTCAAAAACAAAACAAAAACAAATCAGTGACCAATATAGCCACCTTTCTTTGCAAGGACACTCAAAAGCCTGCCATCCATGGATTCTGTCAGTGTTTTGATCTGTTCACCATCAACATTGCGTGCAGCAGCAACCACAGCCTCCCAGACACTGTTCAGAGAGGTGTACTGTTTTCCCTCCTTGTAAATCTCACATTTGATGATGGACCACAGGTTCTCAATGGGGTTCAGATCAGGTGAACAAGGAGGCCATGTCATTAGATTTTCTTCTTTTATACCCTTTCTTGCCAGCCACGCTGTGGAGTACTTGGACGCGTGTGATGGAGCATTGTCCTGCATGAAAATCATGTTTTTCTTGAAGGATGCAGACTTCTTCCTGTACCACTGCTTGAAGAAGGTGTCTTCCAGAAACTGGCAGTAGGACTGGGAGTTGAGCTTGACTCCATCCTCAACCCGAAAAGGCCCCACAAGCTCATCTTTGATGATACCAGCCCAAACCAGTACTCCACCTCCACCTTGCTGGCGTCTGAGTTGGACTGGAGCTCTCTGCCCTTTACCAATCCAGCCACGGGCCCATCCATCTGGCCCATCAAGACTCACTCTCATTTCATCAGTCCATAAAACCTTAGAAAAATCAGTCTTGAGATATTTCTTGGCCCAGTCTTGACGTTTCAGCTTGTGTGTCTTGTTCAGTGGTGGTCGTCTTTCAGCCTTTCTTACCTTGGCCATGTCTCTGAGTATTGCACACCTTGTGCTTTTGGGCACTCCAGTGATGTTGCAGCTCTGAAATATGGCCAAACTGGTGGCAAGTGGCATCTTGGCAGCTGCACGCTTGACTTTTCTCAGTTTATGGGCAGTTATTTTGCATCTTGGTTTTTCCACACGCTTCTTGCGACCCTGTTGACTATTTTGAATTAAACGCTTGATTGTTCGATGATCACGCTTCAGAAGCTTTGCAATTTTAAGAGTGCTGCATCCCTCTGCAAGATATCTCACTATTTTTGACTTTTCTGAGCCTGTCAAGTCCTTCTTTTGACCCATTTTGCCAAAGGAAAGGAAGTTGCCTAATAATTATGCACACCTGATATATGGTGTTGATGTCATTAGACCACACCCCTTCTCATTACAGAGATGCAAATCACCTAATATGCTTAATTGGTAGTAGGTTTTCGAGCCTATACAGCTTGGAGTAAGACAACATGCATAAAGAGGATGATGTGGTCAAAATACTCATTTGCCTAATAATTCTGCACTCCCTGTATATAATAGTGTAGATTGCTACAGATGGGTGAATAATGTGAAATAACACTTACCAGCCAACGCGTTTCGGTCCGAAATGACCTTTCTCAAGACTGGTTTTACCTATTATACAGGGCATTTAAATACCCTGTCGCAAATAACCTTTCCATAGCACCGGAAGTGTTTGTTTAAAACCTCCGTTTTTTGAATATTCCTCTTGGTGTCATTCTAACGTGTAAAATTAAATTGTTTAAAACGTTTTAATAGTAAATGTTGTCAAACTTCTTATAAAAAACTGACCTGTAAACAGTTAAGTATATATATTAAATTCTAAAAGATATATAAGAAGCGCTCACAAGGGCTAAAGACAATTTAAATTTATTAATTACAAATTCAACTTTGATTAAAATAAAATAAAATAAAACTTCAGAGTGCGCACTCTTACAAGACAATTTAAACTAAACCTTACAACAATTCTTTAATTAATTCAAAAAACTTTATCTTAAGCCAACTTTTCTTTTCTTATGTGCAAAAGGTGCTGTTAGCAGATATTGGTGATAAAACAAACTTTCCCAAGTCTCTTGTTTATTTCTAAGCAAGATTTATATAACAAAGGTGGGGAGATCGATTTAGCTCCTTAAGTTCAATTAGATTCAAATCCAATAGCCAATCAGGTCTCTCTGTTTACGTTATTTGGTATTTTCAAATCTTAACCGTTTTACCGGTGATTGTATCCAGGCTATTTTAAAACCAAAGTTCTTTAGTCTCTTTAAGATACTTGTTACTTTTAATGTTGCATTTCTTTGTGTAAAAAAGTATCTATTTTGGCTTCACACAGTTATTTTTAGCGGTGTAACAGATACGGCTTACCGTGATTTTTCTACCGCTGATCTTCACTTGTAAGAACAAGAAGAAATCCCCGCCCTCCGATGACAACGGACAGTCAGCCTCTATTGCCTCCAGGCTAAAGGGAATCCTCTCATTTGTTTATAGATGCGGGTTCTTGATTTTCACACCCGATATTTACTTGCGGTCTCCTTAGCAAGTTTGCACAGCTTTTGTGGAAGCTGTCAGATCCTTGGAAATCACTCCTTTATGTCCAAATCAGACTTCTAAGGCTGTGTGTCTGATTCTGTGTATCCTTTGTGTCCTATCATCAACGCGTTTCCGCTCACAATGAGCCTTTTTCAAGATGATATCCTCAGGTGTAATCCACCTTCTTATAGCCTTCTTAATTATCTGCTTGACCTTTTCTTAAAGGGATTTTTTGTATCCTCTTACTTAAACTAATATATGAAAATGTCTACAATCAAATGTATAAAAATTATATAAAATTGTCCTTCTTATATTAAATTTTTTTTCATTTTGTTAATGGATATATATATATATATATATATATAAACACACAATTGATTTATAAAATGAAAATGAATAATAAACACTTTTCAAAGATTTTTTTTTTTTAATTTTTTCTCAACCTCATAGAGAAGATATTGTGAACGACTAACAAATGACTCTTAAACTAACACTTCAAATTTTTAGTATTATACCACTTCTTACATTTTTAGTAAAATCTATATCATTATGGATAAATAATATAAAAATATTATTAAAAGGAGATTAATTTAATAGATAGTTTCAAAAGATAAAATTAGGGTACCTATCCTAACTTTTAAAAATATAAATCTATAATTTAACTATAATATGATTCTTAATAATATAAAAAAGTTAAAAATCAAAAATATATTTATTAAAACTTATTAAAACTTATTAAAAATGTTTTAAAGAACTATTTAAAAAATAATTTATTCATTATCTTCTATGTATAAAGGGATTTAAATCTAGTTCTGCATTTAATCCTAGGGGGTAGAGAGTTTTAAAATTATATATAAGTTCTGCTTCATAATATAAAAGATCTTCCTCATTATTTCCTCCCCTCCAATTTTTCTTTATACTTTTTATACCCCAGAATGTAAAACCTGATGTGCTTTGGTTATGTTTTTCTTTAAAATGCTTTGATAAAAGATGTCCTTCAAACCCATTCTTTATGTTATTAAGGTGTTCCCCTATCCTATATCTTAAAGGCCTGCTCGTTTGACCTAAGTACTGTTTTAAACATGAGCATTGGATTAGATAGATTATATTTGTATCTCTACATCTGATCATATCGCTAATTTTATATTCTTTATTAGTTACAGTGGATTTTACTTGTTTTGTTTTAAAACCATGTTTGCAGGCAGTACATAAATGACATGGGTAAAAACCTGATAAGCTTTTATTATATAGATCTACTTGTTTTTTCCCACTTTTTTGTTTAAATTCACTAGGGCATAGTATATTTTTAAAAATTTTTGCTTTCTTAAAAATCATTTGGGGTTTTTCATTTAATTCTTTCCCAATAAGGGGGTCCATTTTTAAAATATTCCAATGTTTATTTAAAATTTTATTTAATGTATTATGTTGATTATTGTAAGTGGTTATAAATTATTAATTACAAATTCAACTTTGATTAAAATAAAATAAAACTTCAGAGTGCGCACTCTTACAAGAAAATTTAAACTAAACCTTACAACAATTCTTTAATTAATTCAAAAAACTTTATCTTAAGCCAACTTTTCTTTTCTTATGTGCAAAAGGTGCTGTTAGCAGATATTGGTGATAAAACAAACTTTCCCAAGTCTCTTGTTTATTTCTAAGCAAGATTTAGATAACAAAGGTGGGGAGATCGATTTAGCTCCTTAAGTTCAATTAGATTCAAATCCAATAGCCAATCAGGTCTCTCTGTTTACGTTATTTGGTATTTTCAAATCTTAACCGTTTTACCGGTGATTGTATCCAGGCTATTTTAAAACCAAAGTTCTTTAGTCTCTTTAAGATACTTGTTACTTTTAATGTTGCATTTCTTTGTGTAAAAAAGTATCTATTTTGGCTTCACACAGTTATTTTTAGCGGTGTAACAGATACGGCTTACCGTGATTTTTCTACCGCTGATCTTCACTTGTAAGAACAAGAAGAAATCCCCGCCCTCCGATGACAACGGACAGTCAGCCTCTATTGCCTCCAGGCTAAAGGGAATCCTCTCATTTGTTTATAGATGCGGGTTCTTGATTTTCACACCCGATATTTACTTGCGGTCTCCTTAGCAAGTTTGCACAGCTTTTGTGGAAGCTGTCAGATCCTTGGAAATCACTCCTTTATGTCCAAATCAGACTTCTAAGGCTGTGTGTCTGATTCTGTGTATCCTTTGTGTCCTATCATCAACGCGTTTCCGCTCACAATGAGCCTTTTTCAAGATGATATCCTCAGGTGTAATCCACCTTCTTATAGCCTTCTTAATTATCTGCTTGACCTTTTCTTAAAGGGATTTTTTGTATCCTCTTACTTAAACTAATATATGAAAATGTCTACAATCAAATGTATAAAAATTACATAAAATTGTCCTTCTTATATTAATTTTTTTTTCATTTTGTTAATGGATATATATATATAAACACACAATTGATTTATAAAATGAAAATGAATAATAAACACTTTTCAAAGATTTGTTTTTTTTAATTTTTTCTCAACCTCATAGAGAAGATATTGTGAACGACTAACAAATGACTCTTAAACTAACACTTCAAATTTTTAGTATTATACCACTTCTTACATTTTTAGTAAAATCTATATCATTATGGATAAATAATATAAAAATATTATTAAAAGGAGATTGATTTAATAGATAGTTTCAAAAGATAAAATTAGGGTACCTATCCTAACTTTTAAAAATATAAATCTATAATTTAACTATAATATGATTCTTAATAATATAAAAAAGTTAAAAATCAAAAATATATTTATTAAAACTTATTAAAACTTATTAAAAATGTTTTAAAGAACTATTTAAAAAATAATTTATTCATTTTCTTCTATGTATAAAGGGATTTAAATCTAGTTCTGCATTTAATCCTAGGGGGTAGAGAGTTTTAAAATTATATAGAAGTTCTGCTTCATAATATAAAAGATCTTCCTCATTATTTCCTCCCCTCCAATTTTTCTTTATACTTTTTATACCCCAGAATGTAAAACCTGATGTGCTTTGGTTATGTTTTTCTTTAAAATGCTTTGATAAAAGATGTCCTTCAAACCCATTCTTTATGTTATTAAGGTGTTCCCCTATCCTATCTCTTAAAGGCCTGCTCGTTTGACCTAAGTACTGTTTTAAACATGAGCATTGGATTAGATAGATTATATTTTTATCTCTACATCTGATCATATCTCTAATTTTATATTCTTTATTAGTTACAGTGGATTTTACTTGTTTTGTTTTAAAACTATGTTTGCAGGCAGTACATAAATGACATGGGTAAAAACCTGATAAGCTTTTATTATATAGATCTACTTGTTTTTTCCCACTTTTTTGTTTAAATTCACTAGGGCATAGTATATTTTTAAAAATTTTTGCTTTCTTAAAAATCATTTGGGGTTTTTCATTTAATTCTTTCCCAATAAGGGGGTCCATTTTTAAAATATTCCAATGTTTATTTAAAATTTTATTTAATGTATTATGTTGATTATTGTAAGTGGTTATAAATGGTACTGAAATTTTTGATCCTTCTTTTTGTGGCAAAACTTTTTTCTTCTTAGTTAAAATTTCATTTTGGGATATTTGACCAATATCTTCTTTCACCTTATTTATATCTTCTCTCTTATAACCTCTGTCCAGAAATTTTTCTTCAAGTATATTTGCTTGCTCTATATAGTCTTCATTTTTCGTACAATTTTTCTTTAATCTTAAAAATTGCCCTTTTGGAATATTTCTCTTCCAATTCATGTGATGGCAACTATCTGCATGTATATAGTTATTAGTATTAACTTTTTTAAAAAAGTTTTTTGTGACAATTTCTTGATTTTGAATATTTATTTCAATATCTAAAAAAGACAGATTAGTGCAACTAATTTCATGGGTGAACTTAAGTCCATATCTGTTATTGTTGATATCTTCCAAAAAAAGGTGTAATAATTCCACTTCTCCTCGCCATATAATTATCATATCATCTATATATCTGCGATATAGCACAAGGTGTAATAATTCCACTTCTCCTTTTTTTGGAAGATATCAACAATAACAGATATGGACTTAAGTTCCAAAATAGCTTTTTCTCCAAGTGGAAATAGTGGAAAAAGCTATTTTGGAACACTTAAGAAGCCAAATTCTAAAGAAGTTATTCTAAATACTTAAGATATGGATATACCAATAACCACACAGATTTTAAATACTTAAGATACAGACCCCAGTGGGTATACCAATAACCACACAGAGAACCCCTTGAAAATAAAAGGGTCATGATAACCAAAAAAACATTTTTTAGATGGAAGATTTTAGAAGTAATTTTGAGATGTGAGTATATGGATTGTACAAAGTCCATGTAAAGAAAGAAAATTAAATACCACATATGAACAAGGAAAAGCTAATATTAAATTAATATCAATCGACTAACTTGTGAGTAAAATATTAGCCTAAGGTCCCCTTCAGCAAACCCCCCCCTCACCCCCCCCCTTATGTTGGAGAATCACTATAATATCAGGAACACCCACCTCACAACAATAATCCCATATATTATTCTAAAAAGAATTACTCTAAGAAGAAGTAACCTAGAAGGTTTTTATATTAAAAGAATCTTAATGAAGAGTTTTTTATAACCAACCAATATATAAAATTTCAAGCTCCGGTAATTTAAACCGGCAGACAAAAAGTTAAATACATTGCTGACAGTGAAAAACTGATGGATTTATTGTGATTCAGAATGGCTATCAGAAATGAAGGTTGCGGACTATATGTAATATAGGAAAGCAAAAAATGAAAAGGAATTCTCCTTTGGAGCGATATCAGTAAATTAGGTGAATTTAAAGCAAACATTCTGGTTGAGAAACATATTTTTATATTGAAACATAAAGGCTAGTTAATTTTACAGACTCATCTAATATTTGAATAAAAGGGATATATTTAGAGGATCACTAATGAATATTAGATGCCTTACGATACAACATACACGGAAGAAAAAAGTTCATGAACATTAAGGAATGCAGACAAAGCCGATAAAAATGTGTTTCCCCTGGAGCGATTTTCACTATGAAGAAGGTTGAACATATTGGTTGATAGGGAAATAGATGGACACACACAGGTCTAAACACCCAATAGGGAAACCCATATGTCACACACCCCTAAGGGCAGCCAATAAAGGAGCAATATAGCCTACCAGAATAACCCAAACAAATTGGGAAGGCCAAAAGATTACCAACGATCATGAAATGTCTTAAGATATAATATTCACATATTGAAAAAGTTCATGAATATTAGGAATATAGCTAAAGCAGATAAAATGTCGATTTCTTCTGTAGCGATATTTTGAACTAATTATCATAAGGAAATACAAGCACACGCATAAGGCAAACCATTCAATAACAAAACATATTTGTCACACACCCCCAAGAACAGCGAATTACAGAAGGAATTTAGGCCACCAGAATAACCAATAGGAATATAGCTAAAGCAGATAAAATGTCGATTTCTTCTGAAGCGATATTTTGAATTAATTATCATAAGGAAATACAAGCACACGCATAAGGCAAACCACCCAATAAGAAAACATATTTGTCACACACCCCCAAGAACAGCGAATTACAGAAGGAATTTAGGCCACCAGAATAATCAATAGAAATGGACGAAAACCGGGTTAGAAAATAACCTAAGAATAACTATACAATGGTTTTTATATATTTGATTGTAAACAATAGGAGGATCATATAAGTTTCCACAGTTGTAAATACACGTTAGAATGACACCAAGAGGAATATTAAAAAAACGGAGGTTTTAAACAAACACTTCCGGTGCTATGGAAAGGTTATTTGCGACAGGGTATTTAAATGCCCTGTATAATAGGTAAAACCAGTCTTGAGAAAGGTCATTTCGGACCAAAACGCGTTGGCTGGTAAGTGTTATTTCACATTATTCACCCATCTGTAGCAATCTACACTATTATATATTTTTTCGGCAGAGGGACCGTGAGCTAGTAAGCAGATTGAACAAAGGCTTGAAAAGGCTGAGGGACCGCACGCTTGAGGGCAAAGGGACCCAGGGCTGCCTGAAAAATCTTGCACACATAGGACAGTGAGGATATTTAAAACTTAACATTTTTTGCATACAGACCCTTTGATTTTTACATAGCACAACTCATCTTCAATTGGATTAGTTTGACACTTTATAGGTTTATTATATACCGTATTGTTCCGCATATAGGCCGCACTTTTTTCCCTTGATCTGTAGCTTTAAATTTGCAGTGCGGCCTATATGCGGGGCGCGGCCTATAATCGGGTGCTTTTCGGCTAAATCGTACATGCGCAGTATGGCCGAACTTCCGGTGCACCCTGTGGCCTTATGGGTAATGTAGTCCGCCGAAATTGGGTGGTTTTGCGAGAGGGACGATAGTTGGTAGGTTTGGCAGGACACTCGTATGCATTAGCCACCGCTGTGAAGATGCAGTAATGCTGAGAACAGACATATGAATGAGGAGGGAGGAAGTGGGCAGAGCACAAGGGACATGTGAGTCAGTTGCGATACTGATATTTTCTGGTAAGAAACAGTTTTGTTTTTTTTGCCTTCACATCATACCTGCTAAAATAAATAAAAAAATTGCTTTAATACGATATGGTAAAATAAAACAAAGGAAAGATGCTGTACTCCTTAGTGCTGGTGATTTCAAATGTGAAAAAAGCCGTTATTCAGCCACTAAAGCTGTAATGGCTGAATAAAGGTTTTTTTCACATTTGAAATTACGGTACTAAGGAGTGCAGCATCTTTCCTTTGTTATATTCTATACTATTGGGAAAGTGGAAAAGGATCCCCTGGGAACTAGCACCCTGCATTGGCCCTCATTGCTTGCACATTTGGGAATCCAGGTCTCAATCACTTGCAGACATTGCAGCTTGTGCAACTAATGTGCATATTTTCTTTAAAATTACATTTCTTAAAAATGGCACCAAACTTTAAGGGTACGGCCTATAATCAGGTGCGGCCTATATTCGGCACAATACGGTATATAAAAAAAATTTTTGGATCAAGCACTGAATTGAGGATTAATCACCAAACTGTTTTTTCACTGCAATATTTTTCACTAGATTATTTGACTTTGTTCTTTTTTCACGTTTTTTGATAATAATTTTTTATCACGATTTTGAAAGGATTTCAAATCAGGCTGTGTATTGTTTTTTTAGGAGACACTTTAATATTGTATGTTTTTTTAGGAGACACTTTAATATTGTAAGTTTTTAACTTTTTAAATTGGCACAGCAATTATTTGCACCACTGAAAAACGGTATTACCACTTTTATTTATTCATCTTATTCATTTGTTGATTTGTGTTCCAAACTGCTGCACAAGGATCTAGGATCCATTTTGAGGATTTTAATCAGGTAATCCGGATTGTTATTGAGAGTTAGGTGCCATTGTGAGTTTAACCACACTCTGCTCTCCATCCACTTAACCTGCCAAAATTATTATTTGAGATATACAGGTTATCCCACATAATGCTTTGTTAAAGGGAGTTTTTCAATAGACCGTCAGAATTTTTTAAATCTGCATACAGGCAGTTATTGGTGTTAAAAGCTCCAATATTGAGTGTATTGGCTCCAATGAATGGTTGGAATAATTACTAGACTGTTAACATGGATCCATGAGGGACATTTAGATTGTTTTTAACTTTAAAACGTAATTCTGTTTTTAATATCCTGAATATCCTGAGGACTGTGATTTTTTAATTAACTGTTTGTGAATTTTAGCTATCAATACTGTTTAAGTACAATATTGGGCTCCATTAATACTGGTTTCATTGTATCCTAAAACACACATGAACATTGTTGGGAAGTCAACCGTTTATTATTGTTTTTATTGTGTTGTAATAAATACACTAAAATACAATTGTGAAGTTTTTGGTGTATTTAAGACCCTGCCTTCTAAAGTTGGCGCTCTGATAGAATTCTGAGTCATTGAATACATTCTTTTCCATAGCTTTAATATAAGCCATGATTTCTAAAATAGAGTTCCACTCGGAGGGCCTATTTTTTTTCCAGGATCTAGCTATAGCTAGTTTCGTGGCAGTGAAAAAGTAGATACATAAATAGCTTTGATATTTGGGGAGAGGATGTAGTCATACGTGGAGAACGGCAGTTTCCGGGGACTTAAGAACCCGGATTCCCAATTTCGACAGAGTCGCAAAGACCCTGTTCCATAATAACTTAATTTTAGGGCATCCCCACCAAATATGGAGGGAATCGCCCGGTAGGCCGCAAGACCTCCAGCACAGAGGGGAAGTGATTAGACCTAACTTAAACAATCTTGTGGGTACAAAGTACCAATGTGATAACAATTTGTAGAATGCTTCAAACAAAGTTGTGCAGTGGATGGCTTTGGAAGTAAGGTCAAATGCTCTAGCCCATATCTGTGAAGGAAAAGAAGTATGTAGTATGTTTTCCCATTTCAGTAGATGGGGTGCCTTATCTATGGGCAGTGCCCCTTCCTTTAACAGATAATGTTGAGACATAGGTCTAAACAGCTTCACACCTCTCTGCCACCTAGCTTCCCAGGGAGTCAGAGGACGAGGAGGGGAAGGGGAGAATCCCCAGGAGCTAAGTATGCTCTTAAATCGCATAAATTCAAAATGTAGCTTGGGGGGGGGGGGATTACCTGAGAACCCACAAGCTGTGTAAGGGGAGGAAAATGGTTCATTAATTGTGGGACCAACAGGTCCTTGAACTTCGTAAGCCCCAGATTGGTCCAGGTATTAGGGTAGGAGTCAGGGAGACCTAAAAGGAGGCCCGCGATAGTATGAATGGGTGATGGATGTGGTGCTACCCCATATAATGACAACAATTTCATGTAACAACTTTCCTTTGGAGAATTTTCTAGAGACTTTTTTGATCCCTAAAAAAAACATAATTTATGCTTACCGGATAAATTCCTTTCCTTCCGGATAGGGGGTGTCCACGGCTTCATTCCTTAATGTTGGGAAATACAACACCTGGCCACCAGGAGGAGGGAAAGACACCCCAGCCAAAGGTTTAAATATCCCTCCCACTTCCTTATTACCCCAGTCATACTGCCAAGGGATCAAGGAAAAGTAGGAGAAACATTAGGGTATAAATGGGGCCAGAAGATAAAACATAAATTATGCTTACCTGATCATTTCATTTCCATCTGTGGGAGGAGAGTCTACTGCTTCATTCATTACTTGTGGGAATTAATAACCTGACCACCAAAAGGAGGCAAAGACACCCCAGCCAAAGGCTTAAATACCTCCCCCACTCCCCTCATCCCCCCGTCATTCTGCCGAAGAAACAAGGAACAGTAGGAGAAATATCAAGGTATAAACGGTGCCAGAAGAATAAAATTAAATTTAGGTCTGCCCACCGGAGAAACGGGCAGGAGCAGTGGACTCTCCTCCCACAGATGGAAATGAAATTATCAGGTAAGCATAATTCATGTTTTCCATCTTAATGTTAGGAGAGTCCACTGCTTCATTCATTACTTGTGGGAACAAATACCCAAGCTCTAAAGGACACTGAATGAAAAAAACAGGGTAAAAAAAGGCGGACCCTAAACTGAGGGCACCACAGCCTGCAGAACCTTTCTCCTAAAAGCTGCAAAAGTATGCAAGGAAGACCAAGTTGCCGCCTTACAAATCTGCTCCATAGAGGCCTCGTTATAAAAGGCCCAAGAAGAGGCCACAGCCCTAGCTGAGTGAGCCGTAATCCTCTGAGGAAGCTTATGTTCCGCAGTCTCATAGGCCAGACGAATAATGCTCTTCAACCAAAAAGACAGTAAGTGGAAGAGGCCCTCTGCCCCCTGCGCTTCCCTGAATAAACAACAAATAAAGACGAAGTCTGTCTGAATTTCTTTGTGGCCTGATAAAACTTCAAGGTCCGAACCACATCCAAAATATGAATCAACCTTTCCTTTGATGAAGAAGGGTTAGTACACAAGGAAGGAACTACTATTTCCTTATTGATGTTACGATTCGACACAACCTTGAGAAAAAAAACCCAATCCAGTGTGAAGAACAGCCTTATCAGCATGAAAAAACAGTTAAGGAGGCTCACATTGCAAGGCCATTAACTCAAAAACTCTGCGAGCCGATGCAATAGCCAGTAATAACAGGACTTTACAGGAAAGAAGTCTAATGTCAAGCGCATGCATAGGCTCAAACGGAGCCCTCTGCAAAATATTAGGAACCAAATTTAAGCTCCAAGGAGGAGCAGAATTTGGAAAGACAGGTCTGATCGTAGACAGAGCCTGAACAAAGGACTGAATATCAGGAAGCTCCGCTAGCTTCTTGTGCAACAGTACAGATATGGCCGAAATCTGACCCCTTTAGGAACTGGCAGCAAGACCCTTATCCAGTCCATCCTGGAGAAAGGCCAGAATCCTGGATACCCTAACCTTTTGCCAGGGGTATCCACGTTCCTCACACCAGGACAAGTAGGTCCTCAACACCTTATGGTAGATGCGCCGAGTGACCAGCTTCCTGGCCTGAATGAGAGTATCAATCACTCTCTAAAAAAATTCTCTCTTGGATAAGACTAGGCGTTCAATCTTCACGCAGTCATCCTCAGAGAATAAATATTTTGGCGTAGAAAGGGACCCTGAACCAATAGATCTCTGCGACAGGGTAACCTCCATGGAGGAGATGATGACATCCCCACCAAATCCGCAAACCACGTCCTCCGCGACCATGACGGAGCGATCAGAATAGCCGAAGCTTGCTTCTGCTTGATGCGGGCCACTACACGAGGTAGAAGTGGCAATGGTGAAAAAATGTAAAGTAGGTTGAACTCCCAGGGCACTGCAAAGGCATCTATCACAGCTCTGCCTGGGGATCCCTGGATCGCGACCCGTATCGGGGTAGCTTGAAGTTGAGTCTGGACGCCATGAGGTCTATCTCCGGCGTCACCCATCTGGTGCTGATCTCCGCAAACACCTCAGGATGGAGAGACCATTCCCCCGGAGGAAACGATTGTCTGCTGAGAAAATCCACTTCCCAGTTGTCCACACCCAGAATGTGGATCGTTGAGAGCGAACAATTGTGGTTCTCTGCCCATTCCAGAATCCGAGATACCTCCCTCATGGCTAGGGAGCTTCTCGTTCCCCCCTGATGGTTTATGTAAGCAACCGAGGTAATGTTGTCCGACTGAAACCTGATGAATTGGGACGACCACAGGGGAGCCAAGCCCTCATAGCGTTGAATATCGCCCGGAGTTCCAGAATATTTATCGGTAGATTCAACTCCTCTCGAGTCCACCTGCCCTGTGCCTTTCTGGCACCCCAAACAGCTCCCCATCTTGATAAACTTGCATCCATAGTCACAATCTGCCAGGATGGCCTCAAGAAGGATGTCCCCTGGGACAGTTGTCCCAGATGGATCCACCAAGAGAGGAATTCCCTTGTTAGGATGTCCAGAGATATCTGTTGGGATAGATCTGAGTAATCGCTGTTCCACTTTCTCAACATGCATAACTGAAAAAGGTCTGAGATGGAAACTGGCGAATGGAATGACATCTATGCTGGATACCATGAGCCCAATCACCTCCATACACCTGGTCACAGATGTCCTTGAGGAGGTCCGAAGGGCAAGACAGTTGGACGCTATCTTGGAACGTCTCTGATCTGTCAAGAATATCTTCATGGGGGGAACTTCCGGGCAGCGGCCATGTTCGGTCGCATAGCTGTGTGCTGCTGCAGCCTTTCTTTGAAAATCATAGAAATTCCCAACCTAACTCATTGATCCATTTAATATTTCACCGGAGCTGAATGGTGAATTGGACTCTGCGTCTATTGAATACAATTTTGTGAGGATAACTGCTGGCATCGCCGCCCAGAGCCATTTTACAATCTTGGCCTACTCTAAACCCCCCGGCAGGACGCCTCTGGCCCTGTCGGTACGCAGCACTCAATGTGCTTTACAGATATACATTTCTTGTAAAACATTTTGCGTTATAGACCTGCCATACATTAGATGAAATATGGAGATTGACATCTATATTTTGGAGGAGCTCCGCTGCCTGCTTGAAACGCACAGAGTCGCCTTTGAGGATAAATTTCACATGGCATCCAGCGACAGTGACGATCGCACTTTTCAACAACCTCCTGAGACATTCCCATCCGCTCATGAAACTGCAACACTCGCTGCCTGTTGACAATGCACCCCAGAGGGACTTAAACTCTGCTCCTACGGAAACTGTGATTCCGGACACCGGACATAAACAAACACTATGTGCCATGGAGATGGAGAGCTGCATTCAGTGGGGGAGAGCTTGGGAAAAAATTACCGACATGAGCAGACCTACTTTCACTTTGCCCTGGCAGCCGATACCTTTGGAACCTAGCATAACGGCGATCCTAGCTGAAGCCTGCACCCAGATCAGCAGATCCGCACAGCCGCGAGCAGCGCAGCCCTCAAGAGCACCTCTCTTACCAGCTATCTACTTCCATTCACCCTTGATATACCTGAACTGGGACCCGGGTGGTTTGCTGCGGGCTCCTCTTTGGGAACACATTATGGTGTCCCACGGTGGACTTCCTTGCTCACAGGCTTTGTTTGTTGCTGCTAGGTCTCAGGTAACCTTGTCGCAAGTAAGACAGACCACCAACGGTTCTCTATAAACTGACTGTAATGAACATTGAAGGGACAATGACAGTGAAATAATAGCCATAATGAGTGTTACCCTTTCTAACTAAGAATAACTCATAGTGTAGATGCCTTTGTTTGTTTGTTGTTGATCCATGCTTTTCAGTGTTGGAATGCTGTTTCTGTTGCCTCAAGTTAGTATGGAGTTTAACAACAATCCATACATTACCATTATGAGATCCCACAGTTATATGTTTATCTATTTATTTATTTAAAGCTAAACTTCACACTGCCTGTTTTAAATTTTACAGCCTTTTTTTTTTGTTTTATGGGACCCTACTACTGTTTAACAAATATGATTGCCTTATACAGCCTCTCACTTATACGTCTATTTACCTCCCATTAACCTATAATATCTTGAAGCTATTGAGTCAAACATTTTATTTATTTCCCTAGTGGTTCTGCTTATTAATTTGGGATGGCGTCCTGCTGTCAGCGGCCGAGATGGCGGGACAACTCCCTTTAATCTAAGTATGTATATTTATTAGACCTTACCTATGCTCTAGCATCTACAACTACCAAGGCTGGAATTTTCATCTAGATAAAGTTATAACCAAAGGCATACATTAGCATTTATGTGTCCCAATAAATGATTAAGTTACAATTCAGAATACCTGTTTTCCTTACTGCTAATATTCTACACTGTTATACCTAAAGGATCCCAGTTAAACGCCAAATATGCCTCTCCTTTTTATTAGCAAGGTTACCCCTTATCCTCTATATGCAAACCTAATTTAGCCTCACAGGTCCCTCCTTTCGGGAAAATTACAGCGCTTATTCTGTTCACTGGACTCTACATACATCTCATAATTACAGCTTTAAGGTCTAGGTGCAGCTCCACTTTCTAATATTATATCAGTTGTAAATCTCCTACCTGAGTTACACATCTGGCGGAGTCCCAAGTATCCTTACTTCAAACCTGTTTCACTGCAATACTTAATAAATATACAGAAATATAAAAGTGTTTACACGGTTACCAGTTACATAGTATCTCAGATCTGTTGAAAAACATAAAATAGAGGTTCTTCATTTAGGGTCCATGAGTGGCCCTCTAACAATAATGTTTACCCACATCCAGTTTGGTTGATAGCAAATATGTGGTCCAAGAGTGGCCGCTTTAATGTCACGGTGGGTATACTGTTAGAATAGTATTTACTACATGCAATGAGTGGGTAATATGCATACTGTTCATTTATCTGTTTTGCTCTAGTTACCTGCTCTGAAATAATTTACTTTACTTTACTTTGTATTATGCATTGACAATTATTGATTGTTTGTATTGAAAAGAACCTCAATAAAAAATATAAAAAAAAAATAAAAAAAAAAAAATATGAATATCTTCATGGATATGGAATCTATTATTGTACCCAGAAATTCCACCCTGTTGCTGGGGACCAGAGAAATCTTTCCTTTGTTTATCTTCAATCCATGGGATCGAAGGAGAAAAAGTCTTTGAGTGATCCTCCGCGAGACTGCAGGAAGGAGCCTGGACCAGGATATCATCCAGATAAGGAGCCACTGCAATACCTCTAACTCTCGAAACCGAGAACAGCGCTCCCAGAACCTTTGTAAAGACTCTTGGGGCAGTGGCCAGACCGAATGGTAGGGCCACAAACTGGTAGTGTTGGTCCAAAAATGTGAATCTTAGGAACTTGAAGTGGTCCTTGTGGATTGGTTCGTGAAGGTAAGCATCCTTCAGGTCTATTGTCGTCATAAATAGTCCCTCTTGAACTAGGGGCAGGATTGATCTGATCGTCTCCATTTTAAATGATGGGACTGACAGAAACTTGTATGGACACTTCAGGTCCAGAATTGGGTGAAACGTGCCCTCCTTATTTGGGACCACGAAAAGGTTTGAATAATAACCCAGACCTCTTTCTGCTAGAGGGACTGGGGCAATAACTCAGAGAGGAGAGATCCCTCACACAACCTAGGAATGTGTCTCTCTTCTCTGGTCTTGAAGATAGATTTGACAGGAGGAATCTGGCGGATGAGTCTTAAAACCTATCCCGTAGCCCTGGGCTATGACCTCCAGAACCCAAGGGTCCTGAACGTCTCTTATCCAGGCCTCCGAAAAAAGAGATAGTCTGCCCCCTACGCGACCCAGAGACGGATCGGGGGCCGCCCCTTCATGGCGATTTTGTTTCGGCGGGCTTCTTACTCTGCTTGGACTTGTTCCAAAAGTGAGCTGGTTTCCAAAATCCCTTGAACTGCTTAATTTTCATGGCAGGCTGCTGGCGTTGAGACTTGTCGGAATGAAAGGGACGATAAGTAGAACCCTTAGGCTTACTCTTCTTATCCTGCGGTAGGAAAGCACCCTTGCCCCTCCCCCAATGACCATGGATATAATAGAGTCCAAACCAGGACAAAAGAGAACCTTTCCCTGAAAAGGGAGGGAGAGTAATCTAGACTTGGAAGTCATGTCCGCAGACCACAACTTTAACCACAGAGCCATACGGGCCAGAACAGAAAAACCTGAAGTCTTGGCATTCAGGCTAATAATCTGCATATTTGCATCACAGATGAACGAATGAGCTACCCTTAAGGCCTTAATTTGTTCCTGTATCTCCTCGAGGGGAGTCTCCACCTCGAACATAGCTGACAGAGAGTAACACCAATAGGTAGAAGCTCCAGTCACCGCAGCAACTGCCGCTGCTGGTTGAAAAACAAACCCCGTGAGTTTGAACATCTTCCTTAACATGGACTCCAATTTTTTGTCCATGGGCTCCCTGAACAAAGTGCTATCTTCAAGCAGGATAGTTGTTCGCTTAGCGACAGTGGAAATAGCACCATCCACCTTAAGAATGGCCCCCCACAGCTCAAGCTGTGAATCCGGAACGGGCAACAGCTTTTTAAAAGAAAAAAGAGGGAGAAAATGAAGATCCAAGTTTCTCCCATTCATTCTTAATAATATTAGCCATTGTAATGGGAACGGGAAGGTCTGTGGAACCACCCTGTCCTCGTAAACCCTATCTAGTTTAGAGATCAAAGGTTCCTCTGGCAATTTCAGCTCCGGAACCTCTAACGTAGCTAGCACTTCCTTTAGCAGAAAGCGCAAATGCTCCATCTTAAATTTAAAATCTGGCTCCTCCGAAGACAGAGGACTAGATATTGCCGATTCCGACCCAGAAAGAGCATCCTCCGAAGAGTCGGAGTCGTCTTCATCAGCGGATAATCTGTCAGAGACATCAAGTGGAGTCGATGACCCCTGGGATGGATAGCTATGAATCACCTTTCACTTGCGCTTAGCAGATCGTGGTAAAGCATTGAAGGCCAAGAGAAATTGCTCAGCAAAATCTGGCGGCCAAAGGGCCCCCCCTCGGGAGGATTAGGATCGGCCCGGGAGCAGCATGTGCAATCGGAGATGAATGTAGGGAACGCACCTCGCACTACGGAGAACCCTCAGAGGTGGACGGCTCAGTGGTACTTCAAAGCATGTGGAACAGAGTTGAGCAGGCAGATCAACCCAGACCTCTGCACAATATAAACAGTTGTTAGGTTTAATTAAAGAGGGAGTACCCTCTAACATATCAGAGTCCTCCATAGCTTGCGCCTTTATTACGGACTCGATATAAGCTAAATGGCACCTTTATATCCTAATGGCCAGGACACTCACTACCTCCTATGACCCGGACAACCGAGAAAACGCTTTGTCTCCTGCCACCACCGGTCAAGAAAGAGGAAGTTGAAGAGACCACACCCAGTCACATGGAGTGCCATGCAGAAACCGCCCCTGCACTAAAGAGAAAACGCCATAAAAAATGTTGCGCCGACATCTCAAAAACCTTACTGTTCGCACATTGACAAAGCCTCATCTCACACATGTCGCAGCATAAACACAATATACAGTAGACAACATTGTGCACAAATCCCTCCTTGTTCAATAACCACCATTCCTGGGGTATTAACCCTTTATTCTAAACAGATAAAAGGAGACACACTGTGACCCTGTCTTCTTACTTTATATGTATATAATGAAACGATCTTACCAGAATCTATGCCGTGGAACAGGAACACGGCCTTTCAAGTGTGACAGTTTAGTAGCGTCGCTCCTGACATGGATTTCAGAACAGAAAGCAGGCAGCGAAACTCGTCAACGCTGATTGCTTATAGAGCCGTTAATCTGAGTCGGGATGGTTTTGCAGAAAGACTCTCCCTGCATCTCCGGACTCCAACTATCACCCATGCTCTCACTGAGAGGCTGACCGGACTACTTAAAACTCCAGTCTCATTGTGAGGAGTACTACACTCTATAAGAAACTACTATGAATCTTCCGACAAAGAATGACTGGGGGATGAGGGGAGTGGGGGAGGTATTTAAGCCTTTGGCTGGGGTGTCTGTCTCCTCCTGGTGGCCAGGTTCTTAATTCCCACAAGTAATGAATGAAGCAGTGGACTCTCTTCCCATTAAGATGGAAAATAAATAATAGGGGACTGCCCACAGACAAGAAAAAAACGGGTGGGGGCCGTGGACTCTCCCTATCCGGAAGAAAATAAATTTATCTGGTAAGCATAAATTATGTTTTCCTTCCTAAGATAAGGAGAGCCCACGGCTTCATTCCTTACTGTTGGGAAAACTATACCCAAACTCCAGAGGACACTGAATGAATAACGGGAGGGACCAAAAAGGAAGATGCAGATCCTATTCTGAGGGCACCAAAGGCTGCAAAACTTTTCTCCTGAAAGCTGCTTCAGCCAAGAAAGGAGGACCAGGTAGCCACCTTACAAATCTGATCCATAGAGGCCTCGTTCTTAAAGGTCCAAGAGGAAGCCACTGCTCTAGTGGAATGAGCCGTTATCCTCTCAGGAGGACGATGTCCCGCTGTCTTGTAAGCTAAGCAGATGACACTCATTAACCAAAAAGATAGGGAAGTCGAAAAAACAGGGCTTCTGCCATCTCTGTATATGGTCCTTGAATATATTTATATAAAGTAATCATGTCATCTCTTAAGCACTGTTTTCTATAGAAAACAGACCCAGTTTGGCTACCTCTCCTCAAAGTTTAAATTTTCCATTCCCCTTATTAGCTTTGAGGCCCTTCTCTGAACTTTTTCTAGGTCTGCAATGTCTTTTTTTGAGATCGGTCCCCAGAACTGCACTCCATGCTCAAGGTGAGGTCTTACCAGGGATTTATATAGTGACATAATTATGCTTTCTTCCCTTGCATCAAGTCAAAATCATATTTTATACAAAAAAAACAAATATTAAGGATGAGCTTGAAATAAGCAGAATACAATAATACCTATTTATTAATACAAAATAAAATGTTATATCATTTGACAAACAAAATTACAAGAATTGTTTATCAATAGTTAAATCACGATGAATACAATAAAAACAATATACTACATAAGAGTGTCTTCAGAGATACTCTTGCTATGGCTAAACAATGTGTAATATTTCCTAGATCTGGACGTCCAGTATTATAAAATATAATAAAGTGCACTTAAAAATGGTTTTAGCAACGTGTTGCAAAAAAATATGAATAAAAAAAATAAATATAATAAAAAATGGCTTGCGGATATATCTTTTAATTCATATAGTATATGTCACCTTAGGCTGACTAAAAAATATATATTAAAAAATGACTTGCGTGTATATCCTTTTTGTTTATATAGTATATGTCACCTTGAGCTGGATACAATTGTTTCCTTAGTTTGTTTAGTTTATGTTGCTTTATATTTGATAGAATTGTCGTTGGTGGAGCTCTTAAAACAAAGTTCAAGGTAAAACAACAGTTATGTTATATTTGCATGGTACCTGCAAGCCACTCGTTAAGGGCGTTTAGTGGGGTTGAATGGATCGTCTCTCAAAAAGCACAGTGGAACAATTAGTCTCTCATTATGAGTTACTTTTGTCTCTGATGTTCAAGCCTAGCTGGAATAAATTACCGTTATTTAGGTAATTTTTCGTAGTCCGCTTCTGTGGAGGGTGGTGTCCGGACTCTGTGTATTACAGTACACGGAGCACTTCCGGTTTCGATGTTTCCCACGTGGAGTAGGCGTCTGACGTCACTGTGTTTACGGATCTGTGAGTCTGGACCGCGATGATAATCAGCTGTTTATCTGTGACAGTAGATCATCCAGTGAATGTCGCTCCTTAGTCACACACGCGTTGACTGTGTGTGACTAAGTGTACTTTTGGAAATTTTTAGATTAGATGGTCAAATAACGTCCTTTATAGTAATCTTGAGAGGAATTAACCCTCAAGAATAAATTGTACTAAAGACGGCCGCATCTAACTCTAAGATATCCTCAGCCTGTAAATTGACAGAGTAAGGAGGGACATTCACTGGATGATCTACTATCACAGATAAACAGCTGATTATCATTGCGGTCCAGACACACAGATCCGTAAACACAGTGACGTCAGACGCCTACTCCACATGGGAAACATCGAAATCGGAGTTCGGACACCAGCCTCCTCAGAAGCGGACTACGAAAAATTACCTGAATAACAGTAATTTATTCCAGCTAAGGTTGAACACTGTGCTTTTTGAGAGACGATCCATTCAACCCCACTAAACGCCCTTAATGAGTGGCTTGCAGGTACCATGCAAATATAACATAACTGTAGTTTTACCTTGAACTTTGTTTTAAGAGCTCCACCAATGACAATTCTATCAAATATAAAGCGACATAAACTAAACAAACTAAGGAAACAATTGTATCCAGCTCAAGGTGACATATACTATATAAACAAAAAGGATATACACACAAGCCATTTTTTATATATTTTTTTTAATCAGCCATTAGCATTCTGCGCCCATCTTTAGCTTGTTATCTATTACTACTCCCAAATCCCTTTCCTCCTCTGATTGGATAAGTCTAGTCCCATTTACATAATACTGTGCCTCCTTTTTTTTACTTCCAAAATGTAGAACCTTGCATTTTCCGTATTAAATCTCATTTTCAATTACCTGCCCATACTTCTAATTTCTGCAGAAGTTCATCCTGCTCTGACCTAATGACCTTACACAACTTTGTATCATCTGCAAAAATAGAGATGTTGCTTTTTACTCCTTGCTCCAAGTCAATAATAAAAATATTAAAAATAACAGGGCCCAGTACTGAACCTTGTGGGGCTCCACTGATTGCATTTGTCCAATCTGAGTATGATCCATTCACTACTACTCGTTGCTCCCTATCTTTAATCCAGTTACTTATCCATGAGCTAACATTTTCAGCTATTCCCAGTCCCTTAATTTTGTACATGAATCTCTCATGTGGCACTGTATCAAATGCCTTTGCAAAATCCAAGTATATCACATCCAATGATTCCCCTTTATATTTTAGCTTACTTATTTGTAAAAAAAAAAAAGAAAAGAAATTAACTAGATAAAATAATAATCAACTTTGCAATTTATTACTGTTATCATATTTGCTACATTCACTTGAAGGAGCAGCAATGCATAGTGGGGGCAAGCTGAATACATTGAGAGAGCCAATGAGAAGAAGCATATATATGAGCAGCAAAAATAAGCTGGTAGTTCCCAATAGTGCATTGCCGCTCCTAAGCCTATCTAGGTATGCTTTTCAACAAAGAATACCAAGACAAAAAAGCACTAGACATAAACTGGAAAGTTGTTCAACATGACATGCTTTATCTGAATTTTAATTTTGACTTTTTATGTCCATTGAGATCAGCTTACAGTTATTCTAGTTCCTACTTGCAGGTTTATTATTGTATCCAGTTAATTTGTTTCCTTTTCAATGTATATTTTCCTTGGTTACTGCATTTCTCGGATTGGGCGTCTGCCCTCCTCTTTCTTGTTTTGTTTAAGTTTGTTAGATTGTAAGCTTGAGAGCCTCTCTAACTGTAGCTCACTTTGTATAAAAATGCATCTACAACCGATTGTGCTTAAAGTGAATGTAAATTGTGATGCTAAAGTGCCCGGTTTTTAAAACTTTGATTAAAAACAGGGGCACTTTAATTCATCAATATTTTCATTTCACTCCTGTTGTGAAAATAAACTTACTTTTTAATCTTCACAGCAGCTCCAGCTTCCTCCACCTGTTTCAAAGCCTCTTCCTGGGTCTAAAATGAGGCATCGGCTTCCTCCAATCACAGCAGTGAATCAGACACTGAATCCCCCGGGGGGGAATCTGTGATTGGAGGATGACCTATCAATCATTTCTGACATCAGAAATGGCTTGTGAGACCGGAGAAAGCTGCAGCTGCTGTGAAGTTTAAAAGGTAAGTTTTTTGTCACAACAGGAGTGAAATGTAAATTTTGATGAATTAAAGTGCCCCTGTTTTTAATCAAAGTTTTAAAAACCGGGCACTTAAACATCAAAATTTACATTCACTTTAAGGGCAGGGCACTCCTCTCCTTTTGTTTATGTTTGCCAATGTGTAGTAATGTATATTGCATAGTCTTACATAATGTCTCATTGTAAGCTTTTTATTGTATTGTACCCTTATGATTGTAATGTACCGCTGTGTAGTGCTGCATAAAATGTTGGGGCTTTATAAATAACAATAATAAAATAATAGTGTGTTCTGTGTATCTGTATTTTTTTATAATAAATCTGTGTTATTGTACTTATGTACCCAGAGCTATAACATTTGGCTGTGCTTTACAAATGTCATTGCCACAAAGAAAACATTTTTACATCTTCTATTTATTGTCTGGTGCATTGTCTGGTGCATTTTCTGATTTTTCTTACTACATTAAACTTGCTTTCTATTCCCCTTTAAACGTTCAAGTGAAGGGGTTAATTTCATTAGTCGAAGCAGTTAAATGACACATTTATTTTTAATATCTACTGAGAATAAGCTTTAAAACTATAAATGTCTTTTCGTGCTAAAAATGCGCCTCCTCTTCATTCACATATACCATAAAACCTCTTTATAATAATGCAGTGACGTGGTTCCACAGATAGGAGCCTACATCTAATTTCTTATTTCATATTCAATAGTAGAGTAATTGTCCAAACATTAGCATTTTAAGTTTTAAGAACATATTCTTACATTATTATGTAGATGAATGTTTATCGCCGCTGTGAAATGCTATGAATTTGGATAGGCAAATACAAAAAAACCATACATACATTTCTCATAGTTCTTAAATAAGCTAGTAGTTGCTAGGCAACACCAAAGCTTAACTGCAATACAAAGGTTAAAAACGGTGCATTACAACAGTACGCAGCTTGAACAAAAAAGTACTGCTTATAAACTTTAGTGTGTAATGTTACATTTTAACTGAAGTCTTCCACTTATCTTATATCTAAATAGAGCACAAGCAATATTTCTTTCCATATTTAAATGTAGATTCCTAGTAACAATTTGACTTATAATAGAATCCTGATGGCTTTGTGCATTTAAATAGGCCAGCACTTCTAATCTCTTATGTGCTACATTTTAATTCAAAATTTCCCAAAACAGAAAAAGGACTTTGTGCTGCACAGTTATCAGAAGACATCTGACGCTTGCTTTCTACAGTCAAGAGAAATGGGAAAAGTAATATATTGAAATGAACAAGACACTTGCAATAAAAGAATACTTGCTTTTAGCTGTTTAAAATTTTTATTCAAAATATTCAGAATACAATGTTTTATTATTGTATAGCCTTGAATAAACTAATTGTTAGTACCAAATATTTAAATAAAGTGGCATCTCAATGCTTCTAGTATACTGACAATTCTTAGAATGTTACCTTGGTACAAGCAGAATTGCTTTACAAATCTCAAATAAGAAACTATATTTGAGTGTATTTATCTGTGCTACGCAATGTATGGAAAGGTGAAGCATGTAACTGTCAAATGCACACATACAACATAACACAATTATATATGCACACACATACAGCATAATACATTTATATATGCACACACATACAACATAACACAATTATATATGCACACACATACAGCATAATACATTTATATATGCACACACATACAACATAACACAATTATATATGCACACACATACAGCATAACACATTTATATATGCACACACATACAGCATAACACAATTATATATGCACACACATACAGCATAATACATTTATATATGCACACACATACAGCATAACACATTTATATATGCACACACATACAGCATAATACATTTATATCTGCACACACATACAGCATAACACATTTATATATGCACACACATACAGCATAATACATTTATATATAAACACATACAGCATAATACATTTATATATGCACACACATACAGCATAATACATTTATATATAAACACATACAGCATAACACATTTATATATGCACACACATACAGCATAATACATTTATATATAAACACATACAGCATAACACATTTATATATGCGCACACACATACAGCATAATACATTTATATATAAACACATACAGCATAACACATTTATATATGCACACACATACAGCATAATACATTTATATATAAACACATACAGCATAATACATTTATATATAAACACATACAGCATAACACATTTATATATGCACACACATACAGCATAATACATTTATATATAAACACATACAGCATAACACATTTATATATGCACACACATACAGCATAACACATTTATATATGCACACACATACAGCATAATACATTTATATATAAACACATACAGCATAACACATTTATATATGCACACACATACAGCATAATACATTTATATATAAACACATACAACATAACACATTTATTTATATATATTTATTTATATATATATATATATATATATATATATATATATATTGAAATCCATTCATCTATATTATATATATATATATATATATATATATATATATATATATATTGAAATCCATTCATCTATATTATATATATATATATATATATATATATATATATATATATATATATATATATATATATATATATATATATATTGAAATCCATTCATCTATATTATATATATATATATTGAAATATATATATATATATATATATATATAAATCCATTCATCTATATGTTGAAATCCATTCATCCAGAACAGAACACTACACTCACCGGATTTTCATAGGAATAAAAAGTCATTTTATTGATACAAAGTTAAAACATGAATATCCCCATGTGCTCCCTCTCTCTCCCCCCTCTTTTGATCGCTCCCCCCCCCCTCTTTTGCTCGCTCTCTCTCCCCCCTATTTTGCTCTCTCTCCCCCCTCTTTTGCTCTCTCTCTCCCCCCTTTTGCTCTCTCTTTCTCCCCCCTCTTTTGCTCTCTCTTTCTCCCCCTCTTTTGCTCTCTCTTTCTCCACCCTCTTTTGCTCTCTCTCCCCCCTCTTTTGCTCTCTCTTTCTCCCCCCTCTTTTGCTCTCTCTTTCTCCCCCCTCTTTTGCTCTCTCTCTCTCCGCCCCTCTTTTGCTTGCTCTCTCTCTCCCTCTCTTGCTCTCTCTCTTTAACCCTCTCTTTTGCTCTCTCTACCCCTCTCTTTTGCTCTCTCTTCCCCTCTCTTTTGCGCTCTCTCCCCCTCTCTTTTGTGCTCTCTACCCCCTCTCTTTTGCGCTCTCTCCCCTTCTCTTTTGCACTCTCTCCCCCTCTCTTTTGCGCGCTCTCTCCCCCTCTTTTGCACTCTCACCCCCCTCTTTTGCTCTCTCTCTCCCCCTCTTTTGAGCTCTCTCTTCCCCTCTTTTGCGCTCTCTCTCCCCCTCTCTTTTGAGCTCTCTCACCCTTTTTTGCGCTCTCTCGATCCCCCTCATTTGTGCTCTCTCTCCCCCTCTTTTGCTCTCTCCCCTCTCTTTTGCTCTCTCTCTCCCACCCTCTTTGGCTCTCTCTCTCCTCCACTTTTGCTCTCTCTCTCTTCCCCTCTTTAATTCTCTCTCTCCCCCCTCTCTTTTGCTCTCTCCCCCACTCTTTTGTGCTTTCTCTCACCCTCTTTTGCGCTCACTCTCTCCCCCTCTCTTTTGTGCTCTCTCTCCCCCTTTTTTGTGCTCTCTCCCCCTCTTTTGCGCTCTCTCTCCTCCTCTTTTGCTCTCTCCCCTCTCTTTTGCTCTCTCTCCCCCCTTCTTTTTTGCTCTCTCTCCCCCCCTCTTTTGCTCTCTCTTCCCCCCCCCTCTTTTGCTCTCTCTCTCTCCCTCCTATCTTTTGCTCTCTCTCTCCCTCCTATCTTTTGCTCTCTCTCTCCCTCCTCTCTTTTGCTCTCTTTCCCCCCTCTCTTTTGCTCGTTCCCTCCTCTCTTTTGGTCTCTCTCTTTCTCTCCTCCTCCTCTATCCCCTCTGTTTTGCTCTCCCCTCTGTTTTTCTCTCTCACTTGACCATGCAGCTGCCACCACGGCTGCTCCTGTCGGCCACGCCCCTTCACACGTGCACCGGCCACGTCCCCATCACGTGAAATCCATTCATCTATATGTTGAAATCCATTCATCCAGAACAGAACACTGCACTCACCGGATTTTCATAGGAATAAAAAGTCATTTTATTGATACAAAGTTAAAACATGAATATCCCCATGTGCTCCCTCTCTCTCCCCCCTCTTTTGATCTCTCTCTCTCCCCCCTCTTTTGCTCTCTCTCCCCCCTCTTTTCCTCTCTCTTCCTCCCCCCTCTTTTGCTCTCTCTTTCTCCCCCCTCTTTTGCTCTCTCTTTCTCCCCCCTCTTTTGCTCTTTCTTTCTCCCCCCTCTTTTGCTCGCTCTCTCTCTCCCTCTCTTGCTACCTCTCTTTAACCCTCTCTTTTGCTCTCTCTACCCCTCTCTTTTGCTCTTTCTCTCTCCCCCTCTCTTTTGCTCTCTCATCCCCTCTTTTGCGCTCTCCCCCTCTCTTTTGTGCTCTCTACCCCCTCTCTTTTGCGCTCTCTCCCCTTCTCTTTTGCACTCTCTCCCCCCTCTCTTTTGCGCGCTCTCTCCCCCTCTTTTGCGCTCTCTCCCCCCTCTTTTGAGCTCTCTCTCCCCCTCTTTTGAGCTCTCCCCCTCTTTTGCGCTCTCTCTCCCCCTCTCTTTTGAGCTCTCTCACCCTTTTTTGCGCTCTCTCGATCCCCCTCATTTGTGCTCTCTCTCCCCCTCTTTTGCTCTCTCCCTCCCACCCTCTTTGGCTCTCTCTCTCTCTCTCCTCCACTTTTGTTCTCTCTCTCTTCCCCTCTTTTATTCTCTCTCTCCCTCTCTCTTTTGCTCTCTCTCCCCCACTCTTTTGTGCTTTCTCTCACCCCTCTTTTGCGCTCACTCTCTCCCCCTCTCTTTTGTGCTCTCTCTCCCCCTTTATTGCGCTCTCTCCCCCTCTTTTGTGCTCTCTCCCCCTCTTTTGCTCTCTCCCTCCCCCCTCTCTTTTGCTCTCTCTCCCCCCTCTTTTGCTCTCTCTTCCCCCCCCTCTTTTGCTATCTCTCCCCCCTCTTTTGCTCTCTCTCTCCCTCCTATCTTTTGCTCTCTCTCTCCCTCCTCTCTTGTGCTCTCTTTTTCTCTTTCCCCCCTCTCTTTTGCTCGTTCCCTCCTCTCTTTTGGTCTCTCTCTTTCTCTCCCCCTCCTCTATCCCCTCTGTTTTGCTCTCCCCTCTGTTGTTCTCTCTCACTTGACCATGCAGCTGCCACCACGGCTGCTCCTGTCGGCCACGCCCCTTCACACGCGCACCGGCCACGTCCCCATCACAGCACGCACCCACACGGCACATTTGGCCACGCCCCCACTAGGCAGCTTCCACAGTGCGCACTCCTCTGCTGCTCAAGGTCAGGTATGTTTGTCCTTGTGCAGTCTCTACTGCGCATGGCTGCATCTGGCAAACATACCTGGCCTTTTATTATATAGGATATATATATATATATATATAAATATATATATAAATATATATATATATATATACACACACACAATCACATATACAAGTAAATTAACATATACACTGATGTGGATTTACAGAAGTAGTTTTTACATTTACTTTTCACACTTAGAGGCTAGATTATAATCTTTATACATGCACACACATACAACATAACACATTTATATATGCACACACATACAACATAACACATTTATATATACACACACAACACATATATATATATATATTTTATATATATATATATATATATATATATATATATATATATATATATATATATATACAGGGAGTGCAGAATTATTAGGCAAGTTGTATTTTTGAGGATTAATTTTATTATTGAACAACAACCATGTTCTCAATGAACCCAAAAAACTCATTAATATCAAAGCTGAATAGTTTTGGAAGTAGTTTTTAGTTTGTTTTTAGTTATAGCTATTTTAGGGGGATATCTGTGTGTGCAGGTGACTATTACTGTGCATAATTATTAGGCAACTTAACAAAAAACAAATATATACCCATTTCAATTATTTATTTTTACCAGTGAAACCAATATAACATCTCAACATTCACAAATATACATTTCTGACATTCAAAAACAAAACAAAAACAAATCAGTGACCAATATAGCCACCTTTCTTTGCAAGGACACTCAAAAGCCTGCCATCCATGGATTCTGTCAGTGTTTTGATCTGTTCACCATCAACATTGCGTGCAGCAGCAACCACAGCCTCCCAGACACTGTTCAGAGAGGTGAACTGTTTACCCTCCTTGTAAATCTCACATTTGATGATGGACCACAGGTTCTTAATGGGGTTCAGATCAGGTGAACAAGGAGGCCATGTCATTAGATTTTCTTCTTTTATACCCTTTCTTGCCAGCCACGCTGTGGAGTACTTGGACGCGTGTGATGGAGCATTGTCCTGCATGAAAATCATGTTTTTCTTGAAGGATGCAGACTTCTTCCTGTACCACTGCTTGAAGAAGGTGTCTTCCAGAAACTGGCAGTAGGACTGGGAGTTGAGCTTGACTCCATCCTCAACCCGAAAAGGCCCCACAAGCTCATCTTTGATGATACCAGCCCAAACCAGTACTCCACCTCCACCTTGCTGGTGTCTGAGTCGGACTGGAGCTCTCTGCCCATTACCAATCCAGCCACGGGCCCATCCATCTGGCCCATCAAGACTCACTCTCATTTCATCAGTCCATAAAACCTTAGAAAAATCAGTCTTGAGATATTTCTTGGCCCAGTCTTGACGTTTCAGCTTGTGTGTCTTGTTCAGTGGTGGTCGTCTTTCAGCCTTTCTTACCTTGGCCATGTCTCTGAGTATTGCACACCTTGTGCTTTTGGGCACTCCAGTGATGTTGCAGCTCTGAAATATGGCCAAACTGGTGGCAAGTGGCATCTTGGCAGCTGCACGCTTGACTTTTCTCAGTTCATGGGCAGTTATTTTGCGCCTTGGTTTTTCCACACGCTTCTTGCGACCCTGTTGACTATTTTGAATGAAACGCTTGATTGTTCGATGATCACGCTTCAGAAGCTTTGCAATTTTAAGAGTGCTGCATCCCTCTGCAAGATATCTCACTATTTTTTACTTTTCTGAGCCTGTCAAGTCCGTCTTTTGACCCATTTTGCCAAAGGAAAGGAAGTTGCCTAATAATTATGCACACCTGATATAGGGTGTTGATGTCATTAGACCACACCCCTTCTCATTACAGAGATGCACATCACCTAATATGCTTAATTGGTAGTAGGCTTTCGAGCCTATACAGCTTGGAGTAAGACAACATGCATAAAGAGGATGATGTGGTCAAAATACCCATTTGCCTAATAATTCTGCACTCCCTGTATATACTGTATATATATATATATATATATATATATATATATATATATATATATATATATATATATATATATATATATATATATACTATATATATATATATATTTATATATATATATACACACACACATACAACATAACACATTTATATATACATACACATACGACATAACACATTTATATATACACACACATACAATATAACACACACACACACATATATATATATATATATATATATATATATACAGTATATATATATATATATATATATACACACACACACACACACACACATGTATTTATACATATACACTGTAAATTAGCATATACACTGATGTGGATTTACAAAAGTAGCTTTTCTTTATCCGTTTTTACATTTACTTTTTTTTTTTACTTAAATTGCAGGCGTTCCATACTTTTTACACTTATAGCCCAACAGGAGGCTAGATTATAACATAATTTGTTAATATACAAATGGAATATATGTTGGCGTGGGTGTTTTATTACTATTTGATTGATTAACTTGATCATATCACAGCAGAAACTTACCAGTCCTGCTTAAAGAATAGTATAAGATAATAGATACCCAAGTTCTGAAACTTTAAATGGTTAATTCTATAATAAAATAGATGTTGCTTTGCACTAAAGGCAGGGTATTCATGTTTTCTTGACAAGTGAAAGGAAGGGATTTACACCTACCCAGATAGTACTTACCAAGGTCAGTGTTTGGGCCAGCAAGTAGCTGTTTAAATTTTTCTAAACGAATTGCTTCTCTTTCTGTTAGACCGGCACTGCCAGCAAGTGGAACCAATGTCTGCTGAGGAACAGATTGTTGTCTCTGTAGAGAATCCTTCTCACCTGTATCACAAAAGTTAACATATATTCATTTATATCAAATCAATCTTCTTAGAAACACTAAAAAGTAGCTTTACATGACCCTTAGTAAGCTAAATACATTACAGATTGTATAAACACTGCTTATTATATGTCATTCAATTCTGACTAATCTACTACTGTAAAAGCATGTTTATCAAATTATAACAAAAACAAATGATCACTGGTTGTTTGTTACTAATATAAGATAAGTAGTTGTATTGCTTATTTTCACATATTTATTTTAGAACTGACTATACTTAGAGGATTTCCCAATAACTCAAGTGATTCAGATCAATATTAAAAAAGAAAATAAAGGTTAAATTATTTATTTTCCTTTATTTTTTAACACATCCTGTCATTCAGTACCTATAACTAGTATTAATGTCATTAATGTTGTATCATCGGCTTAGACTCCCCAGGGCTGCTGGACATGAGAGTTCCTCTGTGGGACTACACGTTTTGGATGCAGCTTTGTACCACAGACAAATCAAGGATTGTAAAGTGGAATAAAATGGATGAGCTTGGGAAAACGATAATGGTTTATTGTGCTTACAAATCTAAGATGTTTTGTATCTCTTACAGTTATATAAAACAAGGGAAATGGTTTATGTGCCTTAAAATACTATTGCTTCTTGTGCCAGTAGTAGTATTTTTTTTTTTTTTTTTTAAACAGTTCATATTAATATATTTTTTCTCAAAAGAGCTTTATTGCAACAAAATAAGTTTACATTACAGATAATATAGCGAGACAATAGGTAAGATAAAGGGTAAGACAATTAACCAGTGCTTATATGGTTTGGTAGTTAATGTAGGTTTATTGGGAACCCAGGTTGAGAAACTCAAGAGGGTTGTAATCAAGGTTCATTAAAAAACAGAATTTATGCTTACCTGATAAATTACTTTCTCTTACGGTGTTTTCAAGTCCACGGATTCATCCTTACGTATGGGATATTCTCAATCCCTACAGGAAGTGGCAAAGAGAGCACACAGCAGAGCTGTCCATATAGCTCCCCTCAGGATCCCCCCCCCCCCCCCAGTCATTCGACCGACGGTTAGGAGAAAAAGGAGAAACTATAGGGTGCAGTGGTGACTGTAGTTTACTAAAATAAATTTGAACCTGACTTCATTGCCAGGGCGGGCCGTGGACTGGATACACCGTAAGAGAAAGTAATTTATCAGGTAAGCATAAATTCTGTTTTCTCTTACATGGTGTATCCAGTCCACGTATTCATCCTTACTTGTGGGATACCAATACCAAAGCTTTAGGACACGGATGAAGGGAGGGAACAAGTCAGGTAACCTAAACGGAAGGCACCACTGCTTGCAAAACCTCTCTCCCAAAAATAGCCTCCGAAGAAGCAAAAGTATCGAATTTGTAAAATTTGGCAAATGTATGCAGTGAAGACCAAGTCGCTGCCTTACAAATCTGTTCAACAGAAGCCTCATTCTTGAAAGCCCATGAGGAAGCCACAGCTCTGGTGGAATGAGCTGTAATTCGTTCAGTAGGCTGCTGTCCAGCAGTCTCATAAGCCAATCGGATTAGGCTTTTCAGCCAGAAGGAAAGAGAGGTAGCAGTCACTTTCTGACCTCTCCTCTTACCAGAATAGACAACAAACAAGGATGATGTTTGTCTGAAATCTTTAGTTGCCTTTAAATAGAATTTTAAAGCACGAACCACATCAATATTGTGTAACAGTCGTTCCTTCTTAGAAACTGGATTAGGGCACAGAGAAGGAACAATAATTTCCTGGTTGATATTCTTATTAGAAAACAGGTTTGGTACGCAAAACAACCTTATCTGCATGGAACACCAGATAGGGTGAATTACACTGCAAAGCAGACAATTCAGAAACTCTTCGCGCAGAAGAAATAGCTACCAAAAACAAAACTTTCCAAGATAACAACTTAATATCTATGGAATGCAAAGGTTCAAACGGAACCCCTTGAACTAAATTTAGACTCCATGGAGGAGCCACAGGCCTGTAGACAGGCTTGATTCTAACTAGGGCCTGTGCAAAGGCCTGAATGTCTGGTACAGCTGCCAGATGCTTGTGTAACAGAATAGACAGAGCAGATATCTGTCCCTTTAAGGAACTAGCTAACAAACCTTTCTCCAATCCTTCTTGGAGAAAAGACAATATCCTTGGAATCCTAACCTTACTCCACGAGTAACCATTGGATTCGCACCAACAAAGATATTTCCGCCATATCTTATGGTAAATTTTCCTCGTGACAGGCTTTCTAGCCTGGATCACAGTATCTATAACTGATTCAGAGAACCCACGCTTAGCTAGAATTAAGCGTTCAATCTCCAAGCAGTCAGTTGCAGAGAAACTAGATTTGGATGCTTGAAAGGACCTTGAATTAGAAGATTCTGCCTCGATGCCGCCTTGGGATCCCTGGATCTGGATCCGTAAAGGGGAAGTTTGGTGTTCTGACGGGACGCCATCAGATCCAATTCTGGAATGCCCCATAGCTGGGTCAGCTGAGCAAAGACCTCCTGGTGGAGTTCCCACTCCCCCGGATGGAAAGTCTGACGACTCCGAAAATCCGCCTGCCAGTTGTCTACACCTGGGATGTGAATTGCAGATAGATGGCAGGAGTGATCCTCCGCCCATTTGATGATCTTGGTTACTTCCTTCATCGCTAGGGAACTCTTTGTTCCTCCCTGATGATTGATGTATGCTACAGTCGTGATGTTGTCCGACTGAAATCTGATGAATTTGGCCTCCGCTAGTTGAGGCCATGCCTGGAGCGTATTGAATATCGCTCTCAGTTCCAAAATGTTTATCAGGAGAAGAGATTCTTCCTGAGACCATAGACCCTGAGCTTTCAGGGAGTCCCAGACTGCACCCCAGCCTAACAGACTGGCATCGGTCGTGACAATGATCCACTCCGGTCTGCGGAAACTCATTCCCTGAGACAGGTGATCCTGAGACAACCACCAGAGAAGAGAGTCTCTGGTTTTCTGGTCCATTTGTATTTGGGGAGACAAATCTGCATAATCCCCATTCCACTGTTTGAGTATGCACAGTTGCAGTGGTCTTAGATAAATTTGGGCAAAAGGGACTACGTCCATTGCCGCAACCATTAGACCGATTACCTCCATGCACTGAGCCACAGAAGGCCGAGGAATGGAATGAAGAATTTGGCAAGTATTCAAAAGTTTTGACTTCCTGACTTCTGTCAGAAAGATTTTCATTTCTACCGAGTCTATTAGTGTTCCCAGGAAGGGAACCCTTGTGAGCGGGGACAGAGAACTTTTTTCTACGTTCACCTTCCACCCGTGAGACCTTAGAAAGGCCAGAACAATGTCCGTATGAGCCTTGGCTCTGTGAAAAGACGACACCTGTATTAAGATGTTGTCTAGGTAAGGTGCTACTGCAATGCCCCGCGGTCTTAGTACCGCTAGAAGGGACCCCAGCACCTTTGTGAAAATTCTGGGAGCGGTGGCCAACCCGAAAGGAAGGGCCACGAACTGATAATGCGTGTCCAGAAAGGCGAACCTTAGGAACTGATGATGATCTTTGTGGATAGGAATATGTAGGTACGCATCCTTTAGATCCACGGTAGTCATATATTGACCTTCCTGGATCATCGGCAAGATTGTCCGAATAGTTTCCATTTTGAAAGATGGAACTCTGAGGAATTTGTTTAGAATTTTTAGATCCAGGATTGGCCTGAAAGTTCCTTCCTTTTTGGGAACTACAAACAGATTTGAGTAAAATCCCAGACCTTGTTCTGCAATTGGTACTGGTTGTATCACTCCCATCTTTAGAAGATCTTCGACACAGCGTAAGAACGCCTGTTTCTTTGTCTGGTCTGAAGACAAACGAGAAATGTGGAACTTTCCCCTTTGGGGAGAGTCCTTGAATTCTAGAAGATACCCCTGAGCAACAATTTCCAATGCCCAGGGATCTGGAACGTCTTTTGCCCAAGCCTGAGGAAAGAGAGAAAGTCTGCCCCCTACTAGATCCGGTCCCGGATCGGGGGCTACCCCTTCATGCTGTCTTGGCAGCAGGCTCAGGCTTCTTGGGGACCTCTAAAAACCTGTCCATTTTACACAATTTTTCTGGGACCACCATGGGGTCACAATCATCCAGCGTAGCTAAAACCTCCTTAAGCAGGACGCGGAGGTGTTCCAGCTTAAATTTAAACGCTAAGGAATCTGACTCTGCCCGCTGAGAAACTTTTCCTGTGTCAGAAATTTCTCCCTCAGACAGACCGTCCCTCACCGCCACTTCAGAGTGTTGTGAGGGTACTACAGATAAATCATCCAAAGCTTCTGATTGCTCATCCTCTGTATTTAAAACTGAGCTATCGCGCTTTTTTGGAAAAACTGTCAGTTTGGATAAAAATGTTGCAAGGGAATAATCCATTACTGCTGCTAATTGTTGTAGGGTAAGAGGGGCCAATGCGCTAGAGGTACTAGGCATCGCTTGCGCGGGCGTAACTGGTGTCGACACATGGGGAGAGGAAGAAGGACTATCCTCGTTACCTTCCGTTAAAGAATCATCTTGGGCTACATTTTTAAGTGTCACTGCATGGTCTTTAAAATGCTTAGATGCTTTAGCACACTTTAAACACAAATGCAATGGGGGTACCGCCATGGCTTTTAAACACAAAGAACAGGGTCTATCTGAAGGCTCAGACATGTTTGACAGACTTAGACAGCACTACAATACAGTAAAAAACACTTTTTGAAAAAACGTTACTGTGCCTTTAAATAATAAAAAGCACACACTTTTTTACCAAATCACCAAAAAACATCCGATCTTTATGAAATTTTCACCACATGATCCTAATGCTTTGAAATGATTGCACACAAATTTCAAATCAATTAACCCCTTATTGCCCAAATCGGAGCTAATTGAAGCAGGCTACCGGTTTAACACACTACAGCACGGTGCCACAGTCTCTGCTGTGGCTTTACATTCCTTTGGGATTATTTGTAGACGAAAATAAGCCTCCCTGGAGTCCTCCCTGCAATCTCTGGACTCTACACATGAAGCTGTCTTGCAAAACAACTGCGCAACTGAGGCGCGAAAATGAGCAACCCTCCCTCTTCATTCCGGAGTTATGGGGCCTTCCTGAGTCAGATTAGGTGTCTTACAATATGCCAGGCGTCTTAAAACCCCAAAAAGTGTTCCAAACGTCTAAAACACTTGAACAAATATGAGATTATACTAATAAAGTAATCGATTTAGCCCATAACAGTGTCCACCAGTATTTAAGCCCTTAACCTAAGCCATCCTTCTATACTGAGTCTCAGAAAATGGCTTACCTTCCCACATAGGGATTTCTGTCAGTCTTCTAGCATTACCAGGTTTTGTTAGAAAAAAATGACTGAGCATACCTGAAGCAGTTAAGCCTGCAAACTGTTCCCCCCAACTGAAGTTCTCCGGTACTCAACAGTCCTGTGTGGGAACAGCAATGGATTTTAGTTACAACATGCTAAAATCTTTTTCCTCTCAGCAGAAATCTTCATCACTTTCTGCCTCAGAGTAAATAGTACAAACCGGCACTATTTTAAAATAACAAACTCTTGATTGAAGAAATAAAAACTACAAATCTAACACCACAAACTCTTTACCCTCCCGTGGAGATGCTACTTGTTAGAGCGGCAAAGAGAATGACTGCGGGGGCGGAGCCTGAGGGGAGCTATATGGACAGCTCTGCTGTGTGCTCTCTTTGCCACTTCCTGTAGGGATTGAGAATATCCCAAAAGTAAGGATGAATCCGTGGACTGGATACACCATGTAAGAGAAAAAGTCCAGTGTCCACAGGCTGAGTATTCCTCTTCAATTTAATACAACTTGTAAGAACAGTTAAAGGGCCATAATACCCAAATGTTTAAACACTTGAAAGTGAGGCAGTATATCTGTAAAAAGCTGAGTAGAAAATATCACCTGAACATCTCTATGTAAAAAAGAAAGATATTTTACCTCAAAAGTTTCTCAGTAGCCACATCCCATTGTAAAGGACTCCTAAGCAACAAATCAGTATGTCTGTCCCGGGACAGCAGAAGGAGCGAGCATTTGTGCACACTCATCTTATTTCCCTATTCAGTGTAAGGAAGTTTACAATGAAATCTCATGAGAGTTAAGTCAAATCTCATGAGATCACAGTAAAAGAGTTCATGACCTCAGCACTGTTGATGCTGATTGGCTGATACAGCTTTTTACAGTTATACTGCATCAGTTTCAAGTGATTCAGCATATGAGTATTATGTCCCTTTAAACAATGAAATAAAAACAAACAATCTCTGTACATGGGTATAGTAAGAAAAGGTGGAACAAAATACACAGTACAGTGATTTAAGACTGACAGTTGATGATCAATAGTGTTTGAAGAGGGTTCAACGGAAGATAAGGGATTCCTTGACACGTGTGGTATTAAGAGATAGTGGTTGAGTGGGTCAGTTGTTTATCTGTTATGTGTCTGGGGGTGGCAGAGAGTTGATATATTTGTCCCATATTAGACGGAGGTATAGATAGTCATCTCATTTATTAAGTCTTGAATAGTGGTATTGTTCTAGTTCTATGGCAGAGGAAACTGTATCACTCCAAAATTGCACATTGGGTAGATTTTTCCAAAAATATGGGATAAATCATTTGGCTGTATTCACCATGATAGTTAGTAGTTTAAATCTTAGCGAGCATTTTAAAGGAGGAAATTTGTTAAAAAGGAAGGTCCAGGGCTTGAGGGGCAGAGGGGTGTTGAGAGCTAGTTCTATTTCTCTTCTGATGTCTGACCAATATTGTGTAATGGGGCATATGTCCACCATATACGTGTAAAAGTGCCTCTGTGTCTGCACCCAGGCCAGCAGTCAGTGTGGTAGCCAGATATCATGTTTCCTAATTTATCTGGGGTATAGTGCCATCTGCATAGGAGTTTCATGTTCATTTCTGTTATGGATGTAGATGAGGAGGAGCTCATCTCTTTATAGATTGTTCGCAATTTTGTTTTTAGTGTTAAGTGGTCATTGAGCTCTGTTTCCCATTTAAGATATATGTTGGGGTGTTGTCTGATTGGTGTGAAAGGAGTAATTTATATAATATAGAGAGGATACCCATATGTGGGTACGGCATGTAGCATAGTGTTTCAAATGGTGTAAGGGATCTGAATATGTTATGTTTGTCCGGGTGTGTTAAAAGATAGTGTGAAAGTTGGAGGTATGTGAACCACTTGTTGAGTATGGGGCCCAAGATTTCTGCAATTTCTTATTTTGTTTTGAGTTTGCCGTTTTGTAGGAGTAGGTAGCAAAGTATGGCTCAGTGAAGCGTTAGGCTGTTTATATTGGTAATTTTGTGAGACGTAGGGGGATAGTGGGATTGTTTGACAGGGGCGTCAGGGAAATTGTGGTGTTGGGATTGTTTTGTAATTTTTTAGGGAGGAGTTTCAGTGCATTCATTCATGTGTGCCTGAGAGCCAGCATAGCCCCCCTAGTTGCCCGCATTTGGTGAGTTCATGTTCAAGGGGAACCCATTCTTTGTGATTAGCCTGTTTGCCGCAGTTTACAATTCTTGTTAAAAAGACTGCATATCGGTAGAGTATAAGGTTTGGGGCTCTCAGGGTGTTCATATTAATATTTTATTGAAGAAAGTGACTTCTAGGTATTACAATTTTGAAAAAAAAACAGCCTATTTGCTTTCTGAAAATAGTCTAAACATTCATTAGGATTTAATAAAGAATTCTAAAGAAAATGAAGAATGTGTAGGACCAGTAAAACTATATTAAAAGAGGTAGTATACCCTCATTTTCATTTGACTGCATGTAATAGACACTACTAAAAAGAATAATATGCACAGATACTGATAAAAAAAAATCCAGTATAAAACCTTTTAAAAACTTATTTAGAAGCTACAAGTTTAGCACTGTTGATGAAATTAGCCTGGAACACCCACTGTGAGCAGAACCGCCCCCCTCCCCTGCATTAGAAAAGACCCATTATACAAACAAAAGTCTGGAGTCTCTATACATCAGTATACATCTAAAACTTTGGGGCTTGGTTAGAGTCTGAAAATCAGCACAATGCTATTTTAAAATAAGCAAAACTATACATTTTTACAAAAACACACCAGATGGGCTATATAAATGAATCATCTACAAAACATATATGCAAAGAAAAATCTAGTGTGCAATGTCCCTTTAAGATCACAAGGAAGATTGGGATTTGCTGTACAAGAAACTTAAAAAGAAAATTTATGCTTACCTGATAAATTTATTTCTTTTTTGACACGATGAGCCCATGGATCATCTTTATTATTGGGAATATCACTCCTGCCCAGCAGGAGGCGGCAAAGAGCACCACAGCAAAGCTGTTAAATATCTCCTCCCTTCCCTCCCAAACCAGTCATTCGACCGAAGTAAAGGAGAGAAAGGAAGAAACAAGGTGCAGAGGTGTCTGAAGTTTATAACATAATAAGAACCTGTCTAAATAACAGGGCGGGCCGTGGACTCATCGTCTCAAAAAAGAAATACATTTATCAGGTAAGCATAAATGTTATTTTATTTTGAATGGCACGAGTCCACGGATCATCTTAATTACTATTGGGATTCAATACCCAAGCTAGAGTACACCAATGATTATACGGGAGGGACAAGACAGGGAACCTAAACAGAAGGCACCACTGCTTGAAAACCCTTTCTCCCAACAGAGGCCTCAGAGGAGGCAAAAGAGTCAAAATTTAAAAAATCTGAAAAGTGAGAAAAGAAGACCAGATTGCAAACTTGCAATCTGTGTCATAAAGCTTCAACTTGAATGCCCAGGAAGAGGGCAGACTCCCTCGGGAGACTGCTGACCAATATTTTACAAGCAAAGAAAAAGATACACTTCGGCCACAAAGTAAAAGAAGTGGCTGTAGCTTTCTGTCTCTGACGTTAAAAACAAGAGACTGACAAATATCCTTAGATGCATGTACAAAGAATCATAGTGCAGGTATCACATCCAGATTGTGTAAAAAAGTTTAATGTTCCAATCTGAAACCAATTTAGGGAACAACCCTGAATTAGAACGTAAACCCACCTTATCAGCTGTAAAGCTGAGAACTCTGACACACTATGAGCGGAGAAAATATTTAAGGAATGCAGCGGGTCAAACGTAGGCCTCTGAAGAACCTTAAGAACTATTAGGACTCCAAGGAGGAGTAACCGATTTAAACACAGGCCTGATCCCGGTCCAGGGCCAACCAAAGGAATGTATGTCTGGGAAGTCCGCCAGACAATCATGTAATAAAATAGACAATGCAACAATTTCTTGGAAAAAAAACCTACTTCTAGGAATCCGAACTCTACTCCTCTTAAGAGTATCCCTTGGATTCACACCAGCATAAATATTTACGCCATATCTTATGGGTAAAATCTTCCTAGTCACAGGCTTAGTTGAGCCTGATTCATGGTTTCAATGAGCGATTCCGAAAACCACGCTTGGATAAAACAAAGCGTCCATCTTTAAGTAGAAATTAGATTTAGACAAAAGAAGGGTCCTTGAAGTAGAAGGTTCCTTCTCCAACGGAAAACTCCCAGGAGGAAGTGACATGTCCACCAGGACTGCATACAGATCCTGCGGGGCCACGCCGGTGATAAGAGGATCACCAACGCCCTCTCCTGCTAAGTTTGAGCCAAGCCTCCAGGAAAAGGTTCAAACGGAAGATGTAAGTAAGCAAGACTGAAATCCCAAGGTAGCGCCAGAGCGTCTAATAGTACACCATGAGGGGACCTTGACCTTGATCCGTACCTCAGGAGGCTTGAAATTCTGTCGAGAATCCATGAGATACAATTGCAACTGACCCCATGGAAATCAGACTGGAAACACACTCCAAGCTGGAGTTCCCACTCCCCTGGCTAAAAAGTCTGCCTACTACGAAGACTGCCTCTCAGAAGACCCTTCTGGGATGGGGTCGATGACAGACAGCAATTGTGGGTCTCAGCCCAATGAACGCTCTTGGCTACCTCTATCATGGCCAATAAGACTCCGAGTTCCTGACGGTTGAAGTGAGCCTAACTGGAACCTGATAAACCAGGCCGAAGCTACCTGAGATCAGGCTAGGAGAGGAATGAAGATTACTCTCTATTCTAAAATGTATATGGGTAGAACAGACTCAGACCGGGTCCATGATCCCTGCTCTTAGAGACCCCCAAACAGTTCCCCAGCCCAATGGGCTGGCACCTGTTGTAACACTCACCCAGAAGAACTGCGAACAAAGGTTCCCTGGGAGAAAAGATCTCAACCACCAAAGTATTCTTATGCTGAGAGCTGAGAAGGAAAAGGGTAACTGGAATGATGTCCATTGCCGCTACCATTAGCCCAATTACCTCCATGCACTGAACCACTGATGGCCGAGGAGAGGACTGAAGTGCTAGACAAGAATCGAAAATCCTTGAATGCCTGACTACTGTCAGTGTAAAAGGTAAGTACTGTGTTTATAACAAAACAGTGACTCTTCCAGGTGTTTCTTATAATCGGAAGTGTCTTTAGAGAGTGCGCAGCCCAAATTGGCACCACACAAAGCTCCGCCCATTGTGGGCGTTACAACAAACATTATCCCGGTCGCCATTCTTATTGTCTTTGCAGATAAGCCACCGGGAGCTAAATTAACCTTATGTCAATCCTGGAAGCAAATTGGGTCTACCGCTTGCTAGATAGCAGCTTAGCCCATATATGTGACTAAAAAACATAACCTCTGTTACAACAAGCAATCTCCCGGTCCCCAGTCTTATTGTCTTTACAGATAAGTCACCTGGAGCTAAATGAACCTTACGTCAGTCCTAGAGGTAATTTGGGTCTACCGCTTGCTAGACAGCAGCTTAGCCCATATATGTGCCCCAAAAACATCACCTCATACAGTCTTTTTCCCTCAGCCCTAGTGATTTTAGGCTCCCAGAGAGAAAAACCACCTATCTAGACTCCTCACCCCCAGTGCCTGCTAAAAAGACCTGTCACAGAAACCCTCTCCTTTTATATATAGGAGTTATGTCCCAGATAATAAAGTGCTCCACTTCCTCTGAGATACTTTGTATTCCCAGACCCAGAATAAAAAGTCAGCACTTACCTTTAAAATCTGCCCGGCAGCAAGGCAGCTCACCAGGTTTGAGAGGTCCTCTCCCTCACATAGCCCTGTGGAAACAGGAGCAAGCCTGAGTAATCTTACTTAGGCTATCAGGATTAGGGCAGCATAAATATATGGGAGGCGTAGTGAGAATTATGTTCCACAAGTTCCCATTGCTCTAAAGCCACCAATGCTCTACTGAAGAGACTGATATGGACTACGGCTACACTCCAGAACAAAGCAGCACAATCTTGTACTACTTAAAAAATAATAAACTCTTGATTGAAGAATCTTTTACTAACACCTAAATTTACCACCTCCTTGCTCTTAATGTAGACAAAGAGAATGACTGGGTTGGGACGGAAGGGAGGAGATATTTAACAGCTTTGCTGTGCTGCTCTTTGCTGCCTCCTGCTAGGCAGGAGGGATATTCCCAATAGTAATTAAGATGATCCGTGTACTCATCGTGTCATTAAAAAGAAAAGGGACAGGAAAAGAAAAATCTCCCACCTGGAGTGTATTTTTTAATCAAATACCTAATTTACATTAATTTACTTAACTGAACTAGGCAAGTCATTTGCACCAGATACATATATAATCAACTCTAATATGATGCTTGTCTGATTGCAATGTCCCTTTAATGAATAGCTTAAAATGAAGAAAAAAGATAATAATAATAATAAAACATGGTGGGTCTATTTTAAAAAGAACTATAGGCTAACCCTTTGCTGAAACCAGCAAAAGGTAAATATGAGATATGGTAAATAGCTAGACAACAAAAACATAATTTATGCTTACCAGATAAATTAATTTCCTTCCAGATAGGAAGAGTCCACGGGTTCATTCCTTACTGTTGGGAAATAAAACACCTGCCCACCGGGAGGAGGCAAAGACACCCCAGCCAAAGGATTAAATATCCCTCCCACTTCCTCATTACCCCAGTCATTCTGCCAAGGAAACAAGGAAAAATAGGAGAAATATTAGGGTATAAATGGTGCCAGAAGAATAAAATAAACAATAGGGGATCACCCGCAGACAAGAAAAAACGTGCGGGGGCCGTGGACTCTCCCTATCGGAAGGAAAGGAATTTATCTAGTAAGCATAAATTATAATTTCCTTCCTAAAATAGGGAGAGTCCACGGCTTCATTCCTTACTGTTGGGAAAACTATACCCAAGCTCCAGAGAACACTGAATGAATAACGGGAGGGAACAAAAAGGAAGAGGCGGACCACAGCCTGCAAAACCTTTTCTCCCAAAAGCTGCTTCAGCCGAAGCAAAAACATCAAACTTGTAAAATTTTGAAAAAAAGTATGTAAGGAAGACCAGGTAGCCGCCTTGCAAATCTGATCCATAGAGGCCTCGTTCTTAAAGGCCCAAGAGGAAGCCAATGCTCTAGTGGAATGAGCCGCTATCCCCTCAGGAGGACGATGTCCCTCTGTCTCATAAGTTAAGCGGGTGACACTCCTTAACCAAAAAGATAGGGAAGTCGAAGTAGCCTTCTGCCCCTTACGCTTCGCCGAATAGAAAACAAACAAAGAGGAAGATTGTCTAAACTCCTTAGTAGTCTGAAGATAGCACTTCAAGGCGTGAACCACATCCAAATTTTGAAGTAAGGGTTCCTTCGACGAAGAAGGATTAGGACACAAGGAAGAAACCACAATCTCCAGATTGATGTTGCGATCTGACACAACCTTTAGAAGAAAACCTAATTTAGTAGGTAAAACTGCATGAAAAATCAGATATGGGGGCTCACATTGCAAAGCAGAGATCTCAGAAACTCTGCGTGCAGAAGCAATAGCCAAATAAAAAGAGAACCTTCCAAGATAACAATTTAATGTCAACGGAATGCAGAGGCTCAAACGAAAACTGTTGCAAAACCTGAAGAACAAGATTTAGGCTCCAAGGAGGAGCCCCAGATCTAAACACAGGTCTGATCCTAATCAGAGCCTTAAAGAGACACTGAACCCAATTTTTTTCTTTTGTGATTCAGATAGAGCATGCACTTTTAAGCAACTTTCTAATTTACTCCTATTGTCATTTTTTCTTTGTTCTCTTGCTATCTTTATTTGAAAAAGAATGCATCTAGGCTTTTTTTTTTTTTTTTTTTGGTTCAGAACTCGGGACAGCACTTTTTAATTGGTGGATAAATGTATCCACCAATCAGCAAGAACAACCCAGGTTGTTCACCAAAAATGGGCTGGCATCTAAACTTACATTCTTGCATTTCAAATAAAGATACCAAGAGAATGAAGAAAATTTGATAATAGGAGTCCATTAGAAAGTTGCTTAAAATGTCATGCTCTATCTGAATCACGAAAGAAAAAATTTGGGTTCAGTGTCCCTTTAACAAAGGACTGCACGTCTGGAAGCTCAGCCAGTCTCTTGGCAATAAAACTGACAGGGAACTAGCAGAAAGGCCCTTCTCCAGCCCATCCTGAGGAAAAGATAAGATCCTGTAAACCTTAACTCTGTGCCAGGAAAAACCATGCTCTGCACACCAGAATAAGTAGGTCCTCCACACCTTGTGGTAGATACGCCAAGTAACTGGTTTACGAGCTTGAATAAGAGTATCAATGACACTCTCAGAGAAACCTCTCTTGGCTAAGACTAAGCGTTTAATCTCCACAAAGTCAGTCTCAGAGAATCTAGATTTTGATGAACAAATTGACCTTGTATAAGCAGGTCTCTGCGACAAGGTAACTTCCACGGAGGAGATCCCCACTAAATGTGCGAACCACGTCCTTCCCGGCCACGATGGAGCAATCAGGATTACTGATACCCGCTCATGCTTGATGCGGGCCACAACTCGAGGAAGAAGCGGTAATGGAGGAAAGATATATGAGTTTGAACCTCCAGGGCACTGCTAGTGCATCTATTAGATCCGCTTAGGGATCCCTCGACCTCGACCCATACCTGGGTAGCTTGGTATTGAGATGGGACACCATGAGATCTATCTCCGGCGTCCCCCACTTGCTGCATATCTCTGGGATGGAGAGACCATTCCCCTGGATGGAAGGATTGCCTGCTGAGAAAATCCGCCTCCCAGTTGTCCACACTCGGAATGTGGATCGCTGACAGCGAACAGCTGTGGGCCTCAGCTCACTCCAGAATCTGAGATACTTCCTTCATCGCCAAGGAACTTCTTGTTCCCCCCTGATGGTTGATGTAAACCACCGAGGTTATATTGTCTGATTGGAATCTGATAAATTGGGATGAACTCAGAAGTGGCAAAGCATTCAAGGCCTTGAAAATTGCCCGTAGTTCCAAAATATTGATCGGAAAGGAGGACTCCTCCTGAGTCCACAACGCCTGTGCCTTCCTGGCAACCCAAACAGCTCCCCATCCGGATAGGCTTGCCTCCATAGTCATAATCTCCCAGAATGGTCTTAAGAAGCATGTCCCTCGGGACAGATGATCTGGACAGAGCCACCAAGAGAGCGATTATCTCGACCTGCTGTCTAATACAGTATGTTGAGACAGATCTACATGATTGCCGTTCCACTGCTTAGCATGCACAGTTGTAAACGTTTGAGACGGAACCTGGCAAAAGGAATGATGTCCATTCAATGATGAGACCAATCACCTCCATACACTGAGCCACAGAAGGACTCAAGGAAGTCCGGAGGGCAAAACATGCCGAAGTTAGCTTGCAACATCTCTGGTCTGTTAAAAATATCCTCATGGATATGAAGTCTATTATAGTACCCAGGAATTCCACCCTGGTTCTTGGGATAAGAGAATCTTTTCCAAGTTAATCTTCCATCCATGTGATCGATGAAGACTGAGAAGGGACTCAGAGAATTCTTCCGCAAGACGAAAGGATGGTGCTTGCACTAGAATATCATCCAAGTATGGGGCTACTGCAATACCCTGAGTTCTGGAGCAGTAGCTAGGCCAAACGGAAGGGCAATGAACTGGAAGTGCTGGTCCAGGAATGCAAACCTCAGGAACTGAAAGTGTTCCCTGTGGATTGGAACATGAAGGTAAGCGTCCTTCAGATCTATAGTGGTCATAAACTGGCCTTCCTGAATTAAAGGAAGGATGGACCTTATCGTCTCCATCTTGAAGGAAGGGACACTGAGAAATTTGTTTAAGCACTTTAGGTCCAGAATTGGGCAGAAAATTACCTCCTTCTTTGGGACCACGAAAAGTTTGAATAAAATCCTAAACCTCTTTCTTCGATAGGCACCGGGACAATAACTCCTAAGGAGGATAAATCCTGAATGCACCCTAGAAAGGCATCCCTCTTTTCTGGTCTGGTAGACAAATTTGAGAGAAGGAATCTGCCAATTGGAGGATGAGATTTATCCCTGCGATACCACCTCCAGGACCCATGGATTCTGTAAGTCCTTGAACCAGGCGTCTGAAAAAAGAGACAGCCTGCCACCTACATAATACGATCCCGGATCAGGGGGCGCCCCTTCATGCTGATTTGTTTCTTCGGCATGGCTTTTTATTCTGCTTGGATTTATTCCAGGGCTAAGCCGGCTTCTAAGTACTCTTGGGTTGCTCGGGCTTGGAGGAGGATTGTTGTCGTTGGGATTTGTCAGAAAATTAGAAGATTGTCGTTCCTTAGACTTGTTCTTCTTATCTTGAGGTAGGAATGCACCCTTGCCTCTGGTAACCATAGAAATAATGGAGTCCAGGCCTGGAGCAAATAAAATCTTTCCCTTTAAAGACCAACACTTCAACCAGAGCGCCCGGCGGGCTAGGACCGCAAAGTCAGATGCCTTTGCATTTAGGCGAATAATCTGCATGTTCGCATCACAGATAAAAGAATTAGCAATTCTCAGAGCTTTAATTCTGTCTTGAATATCCTCGAGGGGAGACTCCACCTCAATGAGTTCCGACAAAGTCACACCAGTAGGTAGCCACTCCGGCAACCCCGGCAACTGCAGCCGCCTTTTGCAAAAAAAATCACATATGTTGAAACATCTTTCTCAGAAAGGTTTCAATTTTCTTATCCATCGGCTCTCTGAACGAAGAACTATCCTCGAAAGGTATAGTAGTATGTTTAGCAAGCTTAGAGATAGCACCATCCACCTTAGGAATGGAGCCCCACAAATCCAGTTGAGAGTCCGTGACCGGGAACAACTTTTGAAAAGTAGATGAGTGGGAAAAAGGAAGAACCAATTCTTTCCCATTCGTTCTTAATAATGTTCGCCATCTTAACCGGCACAGGAAAAGTCAAAAGGAACTTTCCAGTCTTCGCAAACTCTGTTTAATTTCGGTATCATAGGTTCTTCAGGAAGCGCAACCTCTGGAACCTCTAACGTAGACAGAACCTCCTTTAATAAAAAACTCAAGTGGTCAATTTTAAATCTATAGGACGGTTCCTCCGCAGCAGGAGGCTTAGACGCTAAGGACTACTACCCAGAAAGTTCACCCTCTGAAGCTACAGAGGTTAACTCATCATCGGATATTAGGACATAATAGCTAAATCCGATAAATATTTAGACGACTCTGGGTCAGGAGAGCTATGTTTAATCTTTCTCTTGCGTTTGTTAAAACGAGGTAATGCACTGAGGGCCACAGACACCGCCGTTTGTAACAGCTCGGCAAAGTCTGCAGGAAGAAGGCCCAATCCGGATGGAGGATTAGATGTGCTACGGGGAACTGCATGTGGAGTGGATAATGTAGCAAGGGTAGTAATCTCATGGGATGCTGAGTCCTGAGAGATAGACGGCTCAGAGGGACTAAGAGCCTTAGCAGGCTTGTCTCCCTTCTTAGACGGTGTTAAGGCATGTGGAACATAATTGAGTGGGCAGGAAAACCACGGCCTCCTTGCAATATAAAACAGGTATGATTTAGTACAGGAAGTACCTTCTAACATGTCAGAGTTCTCCCTAGCTCAGGTTATACCCACAGAATGACACAAATAAAAACTTTTTTTATTATAAAAAAACTGCACCTTTATACTCCCAATGCTGGGGCACTCACCACCTCCTAGACCCAGACAGTTAACAGAGGAAACACTCTTCTCAGGTTCAAGTATCAGCCGGAATGGAGGAAATTAACACAGACCACACCCGGTCACATGGAGTGCAAGACAGTACTTCCCCTGTTATTACAAGTACAGCAAGTAATAGCAGCTATGAAATACTTTCAAAAGCGAAGGTGAAACTTATAAGTGAAACCTGTTTGTTCCAGCCAAAAACACACACTATATCAGCCCAGGAAAAAAAATCCGACAAAGCAGCATGTAAATAATTAATACACTGATTCATTAACCCCAACTGTTCAATAAACCCCCTTCCGAGGATATTAACCCTGGATCCTATCAAGGTATAAAGGAGCCACCCTGTGACCCTGCTATAGCATTTTATGTGTAAAAATTGAAACAATCTTACCTACAGGATCTATATTGTGGAACAGAACACAGCCTCTCGAAGATGACAGTATTAAAGCAGTGCTCCTGACATGGGCTTGAGTGAGAGAAAGCAGGCAGTGAAACTCGTCAACACTGATTGCTTAGGAGCTGTTAGCAGTAGTCTGGATAGTTTCGCAGAAAAACTTTCCCTGCATCTCCAGACTCTAACTTTCATCAACACTCTCACTGAGAGGTTGACATGACTACTTTTAAACTCCAGTCCTATTTCGAAGGTTAGATACCCTTTTTCAGGACTCTCCGAATCTTCTGAGACTACCCATGTGAAAGAGGTGCACCAGTTTATTGTGGTGACTGCTACCCCAGGTCACAGGATGTGTACTCAGGAGAGTCTCAGAGCAGTCTATAACCAACTTTTTCTAGTCAACATATATACACACACACACTATAATATGCATAGATATAAGTAAGGACTATGTTAGCTTGAGAATGGGTTACTCCTAGACTGGAAATGTGAGATAAGGGCTTGTCTACCCATAAAATTATATATGATGAGGATTATATGTAAACAGGTTTTAGTGAGAATTAATGCAGGAGAAGCTACCTATTTAGTGGATGTGGAGGTCAGAAAGTCAAAATGCTATAGAAAGGTATAGGGTGAGCAAGAGTAGGGTACATAGTGTGATTGTATACCTATCTAAGCTGGAGCACCTTATATAGTAAGCTGGCTTATGTCTCAATAGCAGTAATATACAGAGAAAGGAGTAGGGATTGTGTTTCCATCTATGTTGTTCCAGGTAGAGCTATTGCATCTCTATAGACGGCTTTATAGGCTTCCTAATGTATTTTGTTAGGGGGAGGACTAAGCTGATTTAACTTTATGAAGATGATTGAGCATTTTTGAGACATATAAAAACATATATGTGGTGTAGTGGGAGTCTCAGTTAAAGCCCCTATGTATTCTCGCTTGTACGAACAGTGCAAGTAACTTGTATATCTCACATATCTAACACAAAAAGGCAAAAAAAAAGAAAAAGAAAACATACATATTAAATATGAACATTCAAGGTTATGTAGCCCCTATCCTTCAACCCCACAGTCAGCTTGGAGATTAGAACAAAAAAGGGAAAAGAAAAAGAAAAAACAAAAAGGTCTCTGTAATGATTAAGTCTCCATATCAGCTCCAAGGAAGCTAAGTTATACTACCATTAAGAAAAGTGTGGAGTCTGCCATGTGGTTATGCGGATGTCAGCCCACACCTGACCGCTAGATCAAAAAGTGCTGTTTCTGATTGTCCAAGATGTTCTGTCCCAATTCTACGACCATATTAATTTGTTGGGGGAAGAGATAAAAGAAGATAGAGTAAAGGTCCATTGTCTCAATTCATTGAATACAGTTGGAATACAGGGATCTGGTATGGCTTACAAACGGGAGTAACAAGCTTCCCTGAACAGGTTCCATTAGACCAAGAGACAGGGGAGGCTTTATATTTTGCTCTTAGGTGCTGTCAGAGCTCCGCTAACGCCAGGGAGGCCAGCCGCTTCACTCCTCGAGTCAGCAGAGGGTTCTGTCTGATTGGATTGCTGAGCCTGCTGGTTACACGCATCTATTCCGTTTTGATGTGCGTTGCAGGCTCCTTCTTGCCTCTCAGCCAAAATCTCTTTCTGGATCAGGAATCTATTTTGAGATGAGGGGTGTAGGTAGGGGCGCATTTGGTAAGGGATTGTGGCATCTACCCATTTTACAGAGGAGGGTAAGTTCATCAAACCTGTTATCCAGGAGTAGGGATTGTATAGCTAAATGTAGCTCCTCCAAAGTGATGTATTATGAAGGTGAAGTAGTCCTTTTTAAGACCGATATGCCTGGTAGCCGAGTGAGATGGCCATCAATCCGTTTGTAGGGCCCATCGATTTAGTTTCATTGTGTACGTTATTCAGGCCCAATTGTTAACAGAGTAGAGGAAGGGTTGGGGGGTTTCAGTGGCCCTGACCATATGAACAGCACTTGGTACTGTCAGGTTCCGGAGTATATGCTCTCAGGACACAGACCCTCGGGGCAGTGGAAGGGAATTAGAGACACCGACCCCTGACCCGGGGAAGAGTATCCTGGACGTGGATAGATGATATTCTATATTCTGTGGTTCATAGCTGCAAGAAGTTATTGTAGAAATCATAGAGAGTAAAGCACATGAATATAGTATATTGTGACTTCAATGGAAACATAAATTGATACTGTGACTAATGATTAATAGGAGTAGCTGCAACATTCATGAGATAAATATAGCAATGTAAGATGTTCAGGCTTCAAAGTAAACTGGTAAAAGGTTGTGACTCATGGATGCAAAGACTTACTGCAGGTTCACAGTACTTAATAGTATTTAGAGCTGTAAGCAGAGTTGGGCATGTGATAGACAAATTGCAAGTTTAAGGCATTAAATACCGATTGTGCATATATTGGAAAATCACAGGAGAGCTGTTTAACTGAACACATAGATGCAGAGTTCTGAATAGATTAACATGCTTGCAGGAGGATATTTTTAACTATGATAACTTGTAGCAGAGAAAAGTTGTAAAGTTTTGAGTATGATGCTGTTGTAGCAATTTGAGAGATTATAACCAATGCATTGTTGTAATTTTCGAAATAGTTCAGAGATTTTTAAGTAGCAGAGTCCAGGAAACAAAAGGAATTATATGGATACTTGCGATTAGATGATTTTAAACATAGCTTGAAGGAAAGGCTGTAGTTTGTATATGCTAGTAAAATCCATAATGGAAACAGTAACAGACCTCTGTTGTTTCTGGAACAAAACTTCAATACTAATGCAATGCACATTGAGCCTGAGAAGATTTAAAAGGAGGCTGAGGGAATCAGGTGCATGAATGCCCACACAGTATGAATGTCAGTAGCAGGGAAGGCAGTCTTAAAGGGACAGTGATATCAGGCAGGCATATGTTACAGGTACAATAACTTTCTCAGGTCTTTTTTGCTGTATGTGAAGGGAGATCGCTCTGGTTAGCATTTCCACTCTACAAGTAGGTTAAGTCCATGAGATATATACACTGTTTCCCACCAACAGGGCCTCTTCATGAAGTAGTACTGTGCCGCTGCTCCCGCTCTGAGAAGTCACCCAACGTGGGCTCTTGGGAGTGAGGTTTTCAGAGGATTGTATGGTTTTTTTGCACAGAATTCCTGAGATAAATAGATGTTATAGCTATAAGTTTGAGCCTCGGGAAAACACGTCTGATTGTATCAGTGGCTAGCTCTGCCCCCCCCCCCCCCCCATTGCATAATTTAACATAAATTAATGATATAAAAAATCTGTGCAATAAAAATTTGAACATTTTAAATTTTAGCTAATTTTAGCTTAATATTGGCTGAAATCTTAGCTTGGTGATCAATAAAATCAGTTGGGTGGTACACCCTCTAAAAACGTTCGTGGAAGAAGCACTTACTGGTCTGGCGACATCTGTGACAACAAGAAAAACTTTTATTAAAGTGTGACGTTTTCGGGACAGAACCAGTCCCTTCCTCTGACAAACAGTGCAAACATACGGCCTTTTAACAGGCACCTGAAAACACTCCCCTAAGAGAACAGCCAATCCTGACCGTTCATATACAGTGGGGAAAAAAACAGAATTTATGTTTACCTGATAAATTACTTTCTCCAACGGTGTGTCCGGTCCACGGCGTCATCCTTACTTGTGGGATATTCTCTTCCCCAACAGGAAATGGCAAAGAGCCCAGCAAAGCTGGTCACATGATCCCTCCTAGGCTCCGCCTACCCCAGTCATTCGACCGACGTTAAGGAGGAATATTTGCATAGGAGAAACCATATGGTACCGTGGTGACTGTAGTTAAAGAAAATAAATCATCAGACCTGATTAAAAAAACCAGGGCGGGCCGTGGACCGGACACACCGTTGGAGAAAGTAATTTATCAGGTAAACATAAATTCTGTTTTCTCCAACATAGGTGTGTCCGGTCCACGGCGTCATCCTTACTTGTGGGAACCAATACCAAAGCTTTAGGACACGGATGAAGGGAGGGAGCAAATCAGGTCACCTAAATGGAAGGCACCACGGCTTGCAAAACCTTTCTCCCAAAAATAGCCTCAGAAGAAGCAAAAGTATCAAACTTGTAAAATTTGGTAAAAGTGTGCAGTGAAGACCAAGTCGCTGCCCTACATATCTGATCAACAGAAGCCTCGTTCTTGAAGGCCCATGTGGAAGCCACAGCCCTAGTGGAATGAGCTGTGATTCTTTCAGGAGGCTGCCGTCCGGCAGTCTCGTAAGCCAATCTGATGATGCTTTTAATCCAAAAAGAGAGAGAGGTAGAAGTTGCTTTTTGACCTCTCCTTTTACCGGAATAAACAACAAACAAGGAAGATGTTTGTCTAAAATCCTTTGTAGCATCTAAATAGAATTTTAGAGCGCGAACAACATCCAAATTGTGCAACAAACGTTCCTTCTTTGAAACTGGTTTCGGACACAGAGAAGGTACGATAATCTCCTGGTTAATGTTTTTGTTAGAAACAACTTTTGGAAGAAAACCAGGTTTAGTACGTAAAACCACCTTATCTGCATGGAACACCAGATAAGGAGGAGAACACTGCAGAGCAGATAATTCTGAAACTCTTCTAGCAGAAGAAATTGCAACTTTCCAAGATAATAACTTAATATCAACGGAATGCAAGGGTTCAAACGGAACCCCCTGAAGAACTGAAAGAACTAAATTGAGACTCCAAGGAGGAGTCAAAGGTTTGTAAACAGGCTTAATTCTAACCAGAGCCTGAACAAAGGCTTGAACATCTGGCACAGCGGCCAGCTTTTTGTGAAGTAACACAGACAAGGCAGAAATCTGTCCCTTCAGGGAACTTGCAGATAATCCTTTTTCCAATCCTTCTTGAAGGAAGGATAGAATCCTAGGAATCTTAACCTTGTCCCAAGGGAATCCTTTAGATTCACACCAACAGATATATTTTTTCCAAATTTTGTGGTAAATCTTTCTAGTTACAGGCTTTCTGGCCTGAACAAGAGTATCGATAACAGAATCTGAGAACCCTCGCTTCGATAAGATCAAGCGTTCAATCTCCAAGCAGTCAGCTGGAGTGAAACCAGATTCGGATGTTCGAACGGACCCTGAACAAGAAGGTCTCGTCTCAAAGGTAGCTTCCAAGGTGGAGCCGATGACATATTCACCAGATCTGCATACCAAGTCCTGCGTGGCCACGCAGGAGCTATCAAGATCACCGACGCCCTCTCCTGATTGATCCTGGCTACCAGCCTGGGGATGAGAGGAAACGGCGGGAACACATAAGCTAGTTTGAAGGTCCAAGGTGCTACTAGTGCATCCACTAGAGCCGCCTTGGGATCCCTGGATCTGGACCCGTAGCAAGGAACTTTGAAGTTCTGACGAGAGGCCATCAGATCCATGTCTGGAATGCCCCACAGCTGAGTGACTTGGGCAAAGATTTCCGGATGGAGTTCCCACTCCCCCGGATGCAATGTCTGACGACTCAGAAAATCCGCTTCCCAATTTTCCACTCCTGGGATGTGGATAGCAGACAGGTGGCAGGAGTGAGACTCCGCCCATAGAATGATTTTGGTCACTTCTTCCATCGCCAGGGAACTCCTTGTTCCCCCCCTGATGGTTGATGTACGCAACAGTTGTCATGTTGTCTGATTGAAACCGTATGAACTTGGCCCTCGCTAGCTGAGGCCAAGCCTTGAGAGCATTGAATATCGCTCTCAGTTCCAGAATATTTATCGGTAGAAGAGATTCTTCCCGAGACCAAAGACCCTGAGCTTTCAGGGATCCCCAGACCGCGCCCCAGCCCATCAGACTGGCGTCGGTCGTGACAATGACCCACTCTGGTCTGCGGAATGTCATCCCTCGTGACAGGTTGTCCAGGGACAGCCACCAACGGAGTGAGTCTCTGGTCCTCTGATTTACTTGTATCTTCGGAGACAAGTCTGTATAGTCCCCATTCCACTGACTGAGCATGCACAGTTGTAATGGTCTTAGGTGAATGCGTGCAAAAGGAACTATGTCCATTGCCGCTACCATCAACCCGATCACTTCCATGCACTGAGCTATGGAAGGAAGAGGAACGGAATGAAGTATCCAACAAGAGTCTAGAAGTTTTGTTTTTCTGGCCTCTGTCAGAAAAATCCTCATTTCTAAGGAGTCTATTATTGTTCCCAAGAAGGGAACCCTTGTTGACGGAGATAGAGAACTCTTTTCCACGTTCACTTTCCATCCGTGAGATCTGAGAAAGGCCAGGACAATGTCCGTGTGAGCCTTTGCTTGAGGAAGGGACGACGCTTGAATCAGAATGTCGTCCAAGTAAGGTACTACAGCAATGCCCCTTGGTCTTAGCACAGCTAGAAGGGACCCTAGTACCTTTGTGAAAATCCTTGGAGCAGTGGCTAATCCGAAAGGAAGCGCCACGAACTGGTAATGTTTGTCCAGGAATGCGAACCTCAGGAACCGATGATGTTCCTTGTGGATAGGAATATGTAGATACGCATCCTTTAAATCCACCGTGGTCATGAATTGACCGTCCTGGATGGAAGGAAGAATAGTTCGAATGGTTTCCATCTTGAACGATGGAACCTTGAGAAACTTGTTTAAAATCTTGAGATCTAAGATTGGTCTGAACGTTCCCTCTTTTTTGGGAACTATAAACAGGAGCTATCAAGATCACCGACGCCCTCTCCTGATTGATCCTGGCTACCAGCCTGGGGATGAGAGGAAACGGCGGGAACACATAAGCTAGTTTGAAGGTCCAAGGTGCTACTAGTGCATCCACTAGAGCCGCCTTGGGATCCCTGGATCTGGACCCGTAGCAAGGAACTTTGAAGTTCTGACGAGAGGCCATCAGATCCATGTCTGGAATGCCCCACAGCTGAGTGACTTGGGCAAAGATTTCCGGATGGAGTTCCCACTCCCCCGGATGCAATGTCTGACGACTCAGAAAATCCGCTTCCCAATTTTCCACTCCTGGGATGTGGATAGCAGACAGGTGGCAGGAGTGAGACTCCGCCCATAGAATGATTTCCGAGACCAAAGACCAAAGACCCTGAGCTTTCAGGGATCCCCAGACCGCGCCCCAGCCCATCAGACTGGCGTCGGTCGTGACAATGACCCACTCTGGTCTGCGGAATGTCATCCCTCGTGACAGGTTGTCCAGGGACAGCCACCAACGGAGTGAGTCTCTGGTCCTCTGATTTACTTGTATCTTCGGAGACAAGTCTGTATAGTCCCCATTCCACTGACTGAGCATGCACAGTTGTAATGGTCTTAGGTGAATGCGTGCAAAAGGAACTATGTCCATTGCCGCTACCATCAACCCGATCACTTCCATGCACTGAGCTATGGAAGGAAGAGGAACGGAATGAAGTATCCGACAAGAGTCTAGAAGTTTTGTTTTTCTGGCCTCTGTCAGAAAAATCCTCATTTCTAAGGAGTCTATTATTGTTCCCAAGAAGGGAACCCTTGTTGACAGAGATAGAGAACTCTTTTCCACGTTCACTTTCCATCCGTGAGATCTGAGAAAGGCCAGGACAATGTCCGTGTGAGCCTTTGCTTGAGGAAGGGACGACGCTTGAATCAGAATGTCGTCCAAGTAAGGTACTACAGCAATGCCCCTTGGTCTTAGCACAGCTAGAAGGGACCCTAGTACCTTTGTGAAAATCCTTGGAGCAGTGGCTAATCCGAAAGGAAGCGCCACGAACTGGTAATGTTTGTCCAGGAATGCGAACCTCAGGAACCGATGATGTTCCTTGTGGATAGGAATATGTAGATACGCATCCTTTAAATCCACCGTGGTCATGAATTGACCGTCCTGGATGGAAGGAAGAATAGTTCGAATGGTTTCCATCTTGAACGATGGAACCTTGAGAAACTTGTTTAAAATCTTGAGATCTAAGATTGGTCTGAACGTTCCCTCTTTTTTGGGAACTATAAACAGATTGGAGTAGAACCCCATCCCTTGTTCTCTTAATGGAACAGGATGAATCACTCCCATTTTTAACAGGTCTTCTACACAATGTAAGAATGCCTGTCTTTTTATGTAGTCTGAAGACAACTGAGACCTGTGGAACCTCCCCCTTGGGGGAAGTCCCTTGAATTCCAGAAGATAACCTTGGGAGACTATTTCTAGCGCCCAAGGATCCAGAACATCTCTTGCCCAAGCCTGAGCGAAGAGAGAGAGTCTGCCCCCCACCAGATCCGGTCCCGGATCGGGGGGCCAACATTTCATGCTGTCTTGGTAGCAGTGGCAGGTTTCTTGGCCTGCTTTCCCTTGTTCCAGCCTTGCATTGGTCTCCAAGCTGGCTTGGCTTGAGAAGTATTACCCTCTTGCTTAGAGGACGTAGCACTTTGGGCTGGTCCGTTTCTACGAAAGGGACGAAAATTAGGTTTATTTTTTTGCCTTGAAAGGCCGATCCTGAGGAAGGGCGTGGCCCTTACCCCCAGTGATATCAGAGATAATCTCTTTCAAGTCAGGGCCAAACAGCGTTTTCCCCTTGAAAGGAATGTTAAGTAGCTTGTTCTTGGAAGACGCATCAGCCGACCAAGATTTCAACCAAAGCGCTCTGCGCGCCACAATAGCAAACCCAGAATTCTTAGCCGCTAACCTAGCCAATTGCAAAGTGGCGTCTAGGGTGAAAGAATTAGCCAATTTGAGAGCATTGATTCTGTCCATAATCTCCTCATAAGGAGGAGAATCACTATCGACCGCCTTTATCAGCTCATCGAACCAGAAACATGCGGCTGTAGCGACAGGGACAATGCATGAAATTGGTTGTAGAAGGTAACCCTGCTGAACAAACATCTTTTTAAGCAAACCTTCTAATTTTTTATCCATAGGATCTTTGAAAGCACAACTATCCTCTATGGGTATAGTGGTGCGTTTGTTTAAAGTGGAAACCGCTCCCTCGACCTTGGGGACTGTCTGCCATAAGTCCTTTCTGGGGTCGACCATAGGAAACAATTTTTTAAATATGGGGGGAGGGACGAAAGGAATACCGGGCCTTTCCCATTCTTTATTAACAATGTCCGCCACCCGCTTGGGTATAGGAAAAGCTTCTGGGAGCCCCGGCACCTCTAGGAACTTGTCCATTTTACATAGTTTCTCTGGGATGACCAACTTGTCACAATCATCCAGAGTGGATAATACCTCCTTAAGCAGAATGCGGAGATGTTCCAACTTAAATTTAAATGCAATCACATCAGGTTCAGCTTGTTGAGAAATGTTCCCTGAATCAGTAATTTCTCCCTCAGACAAAACCTCCCTGGCCCCATCAGACTGGGTTAGGGGCCCTTCAGAAATATTATTATCAGCGTCGTCATGCTCTTCAGTATCTAAAACAGAGCAGTCGCGCTTACGCTGATAAGTGTTCATTTTGGCTAAAATGTTTTTGACAGAATTATCCATTACAGCCGTTAATTGTTGCATAGTAAGGAGTATTGGCGCGCTAGATGTACTAGGGGCCTCCTGAGTGGGCAAGACTCGTGTAGACGAAGGAGGGAATGATGCAGTACCATGCTTACTCCCCTCACTTGAGGAATCATCTTGGGCATCATTGTCATTGTCACATAAATCACATTTATTTAAATGAATAGGAATTCTGGCTTCCCCACATTCAGAACACAGTCTATCTGGTAGTTCAGACATGTTAAACAGGCATAAACTTGATAACAAAGTACAAAAAACGTTTTAAAATAAAACCGTTACTGTCACTTTAAATTTTAAACTGAACACACTTTATTACTGCAATTGCGAAAAAACATGAAGGAATTGTTCAAAATTCACCAAATTTTCACCACAGTGTCTTAAAGCCTTAAAAGTATTGCACACCAAATTTGGAAGCTTTAACCCTTAAAATAACGGAACCGGAGCCGTTTTGAACTTTAACCCCTTTACAGTCCCTGGTATCTGCTTTGCTGAGACCCAACCAAGCCCCAAGGGGAATACGATACCAAATGACGCCTTCAGAAAGTCTTTTCTAAGTATCAGAGCTCCTCTCACATGCGACTGCATGCCATGCCTCTCAAAAACAAGTGCGCAACACCGGCGCGGAAAATGAGGCTCTGCCTATGCTTTGGGAAAGCCCCTAAAGAATAAGGTGTCTAAAACAGTGCCTGCCGATATGATTATATCAAAATACCCAGATAAAATGATTCCTCAAGGCTAAATATGTGTTAATAATGAATCGATTTAGCCCAGAAAAAGTCTACAGTCTTAATAAGCCCTTTTTGAAGCCCTTATTTACGATCGTAATAAACATGGCTTACCGGATCCCATAGGGAAAATGACAGCTTCCAGCATTACATCGTCTTGTTAGAATGTGTCATACCTCAAGCAGCAAGAGACTGCTCACTGTTCCCCCAACTGAAGTTAATTGCTCTCAACAGTCCTGTGTGGAACAGCCATGGATTTTAGTGACGGTTGCTAAAATCATTTTCCTCATACAAACAGAAATCTTCATCTCTTTTCTGTTTCTGAGTAAATAGTACATACCAGCACTATTTCAAAATAACAAACTCTTGATTGAATAATAAAAACTACAGTTAAACACTAAAAAACTCTAAGCCATCTCCGTGGAGATGTTGCCTGTACAACGGCAAAGAGAATGACTGGGGTAGGCGGAGCCTAGGAGGGATCATGTGACCAGCTTTGCTGGGCTCTTTGCCATTTCCTGTTGGGGAAGAGAATATCCCACAAGTAAGGATGACGCCGTGGACCGGACACACCTATGTTGGAGAAAAGTATTTAGCCAGCCACCAATTGTGCAAGTTCTCCCACTTAAGAAGATGAGAGAGGCCTGTAATTTTCATCATAGGTATACCTCAACTATAAAATAAGATAGAAATCCAGCACTCAGACCCAAGGTGTGTGCAAGCTAGCACAGGATCACTGCAGGGATCCAAACAGTATCCAAAATCTTCAAAGAATGCAGCAGCACCACTTCTCATATAAAAAGTTCCTTTATTAAACACATAGTAGGAGCAGGTAAAATAGAACGACGTTTCGGGTAGTTATCCCTTAGTCATGTTCACATAATGTTTGTTAGACTTAATCACCTTTAAATAGCCATCAGTCAGGTGAGACCACACCTTTCACCTTAATTACTTAGATACACATTTTTCTTAGCCTCTATTGCCATCTAGTGGTCTAACCCATATCAAACATACAATTTTATTATAAAAAAACATATTTTTTAAAAAAAGAGAGCAATCACATTTGTTGAAGAGCAGATATCAAAAATGTCAAAATATAAAATTATAAAATTAAATGCCAGAAAAGGAATTGTATGAAGATTAAAATCTTTTACTTTACAGGAATACACTTAAATCAAGTTCCCTATTCATACCATTGGGGATTAAGCAATCTAATTTATTGATCCAAAATGCCTCACGTTTTTTGAGAAGCAGTTCTCTATTGCCGCCACGTCTAGGGCTCTGTATATGGTCTATTATTTGAAATCTTAGTTGTGCAATAGAGTGACCTTTACTCAAAAAATGGTGGGCAACTGGGGCCTTTAAATCTCCTGTCCTAATATTGGATTTATGTTGAATTATTCTATCTCTCACCCTCTGGGTCGTTTCTCCCGATATAAATTAACCCACACGGACATTTAATTAGATATATAACAAAATTAGCATTACAATTATAGTAGCCCTTTATTTTAAATTTCTGTCCCGTAAGGGGGTGGATGAATATATCAGATTTTATCATGTTATTGCAACTGGAGCAATTAAGACAAGGGAAACAGCCATTTCTTTCTGAAGTAATGTACCCCAATTTGGATTTCTTACTAGAACCCACGTCAGCCTTAACAATTTTGTCTTTTAAACTAGGAAGTCTAGTGTAGGCTGGCATAGGTGGTTGGCGGAATGCTAGTATCTCAGGATTACACTCACTTAAAACATGCCAGTGTTTCCTAATGATCCTTTGTATTTCTGAACTGCAAGAATTGTATTCAGACACAAATACCATCCTGTCAGGGTCCTTTTTCTTATTGGTATTTCCAGTATTAACCCTTTCGTCAGGTAGTTGTATCACCTTATCAATAGTCTCCTGAATCAAATCAGGGGGATAACCACGCTGCACAAATCTAATGCCCATCTCCTGTAGTCTCTGCAAAGCCAGGGCTTTGTCTTTCACTATTCGCTTAACTCTTAACATTTGACTGTAAGGCAAAGATTTCACCAAAGCAGGTGAATGGGCACTAGAGAAGTGCAGGAGGCTATTCCTATCAGTATCCTTTCTAAATATATCTGTTTTTAGAAGGGAACCATCTTTATAAATTTTAGTGTCAAGGAAGTTAATAGATTCTTCACTCCAAGACATTGTAAATTTAATACATCCTGATGCCCTGTTCAATTCACTCACAAATTGTTGTAGGGATCCAACGTCACCCCACCAAATGCCAAATATATCATCTATGTAACGCCACCAGGTGGCGCCACATAGAATGAAGAGCTCATTTTCATATACAAATTTCTCCTCAAAAATATTCATAAAAATATTGGCATAGGTGGGGGCGACGTTGGACCCCATAGCAGTTCCTTGTTTTTGTAAGAAATAAGAATCCTCAAAAAGGAAATAATTACAGTGCAGAATAATTTCCATTAACTCTATAATAAATTGCTGTTGCATAGCAGTGAACCTATTACTTTTGCCAATAGCATACCTGATAGAATCTAACCCACTGCTATGTGGTATGGACGTGTAGAGGCTAACAATGTCCAAGCTATACAAGATACATTTATCCATATTTCCTGGCAGACCCTCAATCTTAGATAAAAAGTCATTAGTGTCTTTAATAAAAGACATAGCCTGGGCTACAAATGGTCTCAACAGTCTGTCAAGGTATATGGATATATTTGTAAAAATAGAGTCAGAACCCGCCACTATGGGACGTCCAGGGGGGGTCCCTAGATTTTTATGAACCTTTGGGAGAGTGTAAAGTACTGGTATAGTGTATTCCTCTTTAATAAGATAATTTTTGGTTTCATTATCAATAATTCCATTCTGGAATGCTCTTTGGATGCATCTTTTTATGTCTACTGCAATTTTAGATGTGGGGTCTGAGGTTAATAGCATATATACATCTGTGTTAGCTAATTGAGATTTAATTTCACCAATATAATACCCCCTATCCAAAATAACTGTGGCTCCGCCCTTATCAGCTTGTTTGCAAATCAATTCTTTATTATTGCAAATTGCTTGTAAGGCTTGACTATCTTCTTTAGACATATTAGGCAAAAAACGTAATTTCTTCTTACAACATTTTTTCTTAAGGTTATCCAAATCAGATTTAACCAATTTCATGAAAACATCAATACTTGAATCATAGCAAGTTGGAACAAATGCACTCTTATTTTTCAATCCAAGACTCTTAATAGCTAAATCATCAGGGGTAGAAACATTTTTCAATTGATTTTTAAACCCATCATAAGCATTGGAAAAAAAGGATTTTAGCTTAAGGTTTCTATTAAATTTGTAAAGGTCCTGATCTAATTTAAACCAATTACAATGATCTTGTTTACAAAAAGAAAGTCCCTTCTCCAATACCTTGTATTGGGCATTTGAGAGTTCTACCTTAGAGATGTTCAGCACTAGTGTTTGTTCGCCCGGCGTGTCTTCCTTGGCGGTACCTGTGACACCTTGTTGTGGACTGGTTTTGCGGTGATGCCTCCTACCGCCCCGTCTCCTCCGACATCTGAATCCCCTGAGGTGGATTCCATGGTGCTGTCAGAGCAGCTAGCCGTCTTCTGTGACCTCCGTTCTCGTCGACGAGCCGCACCGGAAGTGACGTTTCTTGAGCTTCCGGTTGGGTCCCGGGTCCACCTGTAAACCGCTCCGGTAAGGTAATCGTTCTCATCACGGTTGAATTTGATCCGCTTCTTATTTTCAAGCTCTTTTTTCAGCTCCATAATCTTCATGTTTATTTCCTTTATAGATTTATCGATGTCGAGATCTCCTGCGGATTGTTTGAGGCTTGCAACTACCTCCTTGATTTCATCTGTCTGGGCATCAATGGCCATCTGTAAATACTCAACCGTGAGTACGATTAAGTCCAGTGAACATTTGTTCAAAATTTGTTCAAATTTAGTGCAGTAGTCCTTATTGCTTGATAAAAGTGTTGGTCTTGTACTCATCCTCAATCCTCTAGGGATGCGTTTAATTCTGTAGTATTCTGCCAAAGTAGATGCATGTAATTGATAAGACATATTTCTTTTAGCAAGTCTCTCATAATTATTCATATTGACTTCTGTCTGTGGTGTCCTCAGAAAGTCACGAGAGCCCCTTACCAGGGTAGTGATTCTGGCAGCTTCAACATCTGTGTATGCAAAAACCTTTGCTCCTTGAGAATCTAATGTGTCTTCCATGGCAGGGTAGGTGCAGGGATAATAGCAGTAGTAATCCAGAAAATAAGATAGAAATCCAGCACTCAGACCCAAGGTGTGTGCAAGCTAGCACAGGATCACTGCAGGGATCCAAACAGTATCCAAAATCTTCAAAGAATGCAGCAGCACCACTTCTCATATAAAAAGTTCCTTTATTAAACACATAGTAGGAGCAGGTAAAATAGAACGACGTTTCGGGTAGTTATCCCTTAGTCATGTTCACATAATGTTTGTTAGACTTAATCACCTTTAAATAGCCATCAGTCAGGTGAGACCACACCTTTCACCTTAATTACTTAGATACACATTTTTCTTAGCCTCTATTGCCATCTAGTGGTCTAACCCATATCAAACATACAATTTTATTATAAAAAAACATATTTTTTAAAAAAAGAGAGCAATCACATTTGTTGAAGAGCAGATATCAAAAATGTCAAAATATAAAATTATAAAATTAAATGCCAGAAAAGGAATTGTATGAAGATTAAAATCTTTTACTTTACAGGAATACACTTAAATCAAGTTCCCTATTCATACCATTGGGGATTAAGCAATCTAATTTATTGATCCAAAATGCCTCACGTTTTTTGAGAAGCAGTTCTCTATTGCCGCCACGTCTAGGGCTCTGTATATGGTCTATTATTTGAAATCTTAGTTGTGCAATAGAGTGACCTTTACTCAAAAAATGGTGGGCAACTGGGGCCTTTAAATCTCCTGTCCTAATATTGGATTTATGTTGAATTATTCTATCTCTCACCCTCTGGGTCGTTTCTCCGATATAAATTAACCCACACGGACATTTAATTAGATATATAACAAAATTAGCATTACAATTATAGTAGCCCTTTATTTTAAATTTCTGTCCCGTAAGGGGGTGGATGAATATATCAGATTTTATCATGTTATTGCAACTGGAGCAATTAAGACAAGGGAAACAGCCATTTCTTTCTGAAGTAATGTACCCCAATTTGGATTTCTTACTAGAACCCACGTCAGCCTTAACAATTTTGTCTTTTAAACTAGGAAGTCTAGTGTAGGCTGGCATAGGTGGTTGGCGGAATGCTAGTATCTCAGGATTACACTCACTTAAAACATGCCAGTGTTTCCTAATGATCCTTTGTATTTCTGAACTGCAAGAATTGTATTCAGACACAAATACCATCCTGTCAGGGTCCTTTTTCTTATTGGTATTTCCAGTATTAACCCTTTCGTCAGGTAGTTGTATCACCTTATCAATAGTCTCCTGAATCAAATCAGGGGGATAACCACGCTGCACAAATCTAATGCCCATCTCCTGTAGTCTCTGCAAAGCCAGGGCTTTGTCTTTCACTATTCGCTTAACTCTTAACATTTGACTGTAAGGCAAAGATTTCACCAAAGCAGGTGAATGAGCTCTTCATTCTATGTGGCGCCACCTGGTGGCGTTACATAGATGATATATTTGGCATTTGGTGGGGTGACGTTGGATCCCTACAACAATTTGTGAGTGAATTGAACAGGGCATCAGGATGTATTAAATTTACAATGTCTTGGAGTGAAGAATCTATTAACTTCCTTGACACTAAAATTTATAAAGATGGTTCCCTTCTAAAAACAGATATATTTAGAAAGGATACTGATAGGAATAGCCTCCTGCACTTCTCTAGTGCCCATTCACCTGCTTTGGTGAAATCTTTGCCTTACAGTCAAATGTTAAGAGTTAAGCGAATAGTGAAAGACAAAGCCCTGGCTTTGCAGAGACTACAGGAGATGGGCATTAGATTTGTGCAGCGTGGTTATCCCCCTGATTTGATTCAGGAGACTATTGATAAGGTGATACAACTACCTGACGAAAGGGTTAATACTGGAAATACCAATAAGAAAAAGGACCCTGACAGGATGGTATTTGTGTCTGAATACAATTCTTGCAGTTCAGAAATACAAAGGATCATTAGGAAACACTGGCATGTTTTAAGTGAGTGTAATCCTGAGATACTAGCATTCCGCCAACCACCTATGCCAGCCTACACTAGACTTCCTAGTTTAAAAGACAAAATTGTTAAGGCTGACGTGGGTTCTAGTAAGAAATCCAAATTGGGGTACATTACTTCAGAAAGAAATGGCTGTTTCCCTTGTCTTAATTGCTCCAGTTGCAATAACATGATAAAATCTGATATATTCATCCACCCCCTTACGGGACAGAAATTTAAAATAAAGGGCTACTATAATTGTAATGCTAATTTTGTTATATATCTAATTAAATGTCCGTGTGGGTTAATTTATATCGGAGAAACGACCCAGAGGGTGAGAGATAGAATAATTCAACATAAATCCAATATTAGGACAGGAGATTTAAAGGCCCCAGTTGCCCACCATTTTTTGAGTAAAGGTCACTCTATTGCACAACTAAGATTTCAAATAATAGACCATATACAGAGCCCTAGACGTGGCGGCAATAGAGAACTGCTTCTCAAAAAACGTGAGGCATTTTGGATCAATAAATTAGATTGCTTAATCCCCAATGGTATGAATAGGGAACTTGATTTAAGTGTATTCCTGTAAAGTAAAAGATTTTAATCTTCATACAATTCCTTTTCTGGCATTTAATTTTATAATTTTATATTTTGACATTTTTGATATCTGCTCTTCAACAAATGTGATTGCTCTCTTTTTTTAAAAAATATGTTTTTTTTATAATAAAATTGTATGTTTGATATGGGTTTAGACCACTAGATGGCAATAGAGGCTAAGAAAAATGTGTATCTAAGTAATTAAGGTGAAAGGTGTGGTCTCACCTGACTGATGGCTATTTAAAGGTGATTAAGTCTAACAAACATTATGTGAACATGACTAAGGGATAACTACCCGAAACGTCGTTCTATTTTACCTGCTCCTACTATGTGTTTAATAAAGGAACTTTTTATATGAGAAGTGGTGCTGCTGTATACCTCAACTATGAGAGACAAAATGTGAAAACAAATCCAGACAATCACATTGTCTGAATTGGAAAGAATTTATTTGCAAATTATGGTGGAAAATAAGTATTTGGTCAATATAAAAAGTTCATCTCAATACTTTGTTATATATCCTTTGTTGGCAATGACAGAGGTCAAACGTTTTCTGTAAGTCTTCACAAGGTTGTAACACACTGCTGCTGGAATGTTGGCCCATTCCTGCATACAGATCTCCTCTAGAGCAGTGATGTTTTGGGACTGTCGCTGGGCAACACAGACTTTCAACTCCCTCCAAAGTTTTTCTATGGGGTTGAGATCTGGAGACTGGCTAGGCCACTCCAGGACCTTGAAATGCTTCTTACGAAGCCACTCCTTCGTTGCCCAGGCGGTGTGTTTGGGATCATTGTCATGCTGAAAGACCCAGCCACATTTCATCTTCAATGCCCTTGCTGATGGAAGGAGGTTTGAACTCAAAATCTCACAATACATGGCCCCATTCATTCTTTCATGTACACGGATCAGTCGTCCTGTTCCCTTTGCAGAGAAACAGCCCCAAAGCATGATGTTGCCACCCCCATGCTTCACAGTAGGTATGGTGTTCTCTCTCCTCCAAACACGACAAGTTGTGTTTCTACCAAACAGTTCTACTTTGGTTTCATCTGACCATATGACATTCTCCCAATCTGCTCTCTAGCATACTTCAGACGGGGCCGGACATGTACTGGCTTAAGCAGGGGGACACGTCTGGCACTGCAGGATCTGAGTCCCTGGCAGCGTAGTGTGATGGTAGCCTCTGTTACGTTGGTCCAGCTCTCTGCAGGTCATTCACTAGCCCCCCCCCCCCCCATGTGGTTCTGGGATGTTTGCTCACCGTTCATGTGATCATTTTGACCCCACATTGTGAGATCTTGCGTGGAGCCCCAGATCGAGGGAGATTATCAGTGGTCTTGTATGTCTTCCATTTTCTAATTATTGCTCCCACAGTTGATTTCTTCACACCAAGCTGCTTGCCTATTGCAGATTCAGTCTTCCCAGCCTGGTGCAAGTCTACAATTTTGTTTCTGGTGTCCTTCGACAGCTCTTTGGTCTTCACCATAGTGGAGTTTGGAGTGTGACTGTTTGAGGTTGTAGACAGGTGTCTTTTATACTGATAACAAGTTCAAACAGGTGCCATTAATACAGGTAATGAGTGGAGGACAGAGGAGCCTCTTAAAGAAGAAGATACAGGTATGTGAGAGCCAGAAATCTTGCTTGTTTGTAGGTGACCAAATACTTATTTTCCACCATAATTTGCAAATAAATTCTTTCCAAATCAGACAATGTGATTGTCTGGATCTGTTTCCACATTTTGTCTCTCATAGTTGAGGTATACCTATGATGAAAATTACAGGCCTCTCTCATCTTCTTAAGTGGGAGAACTTGCACAATTGGTGGCTGACTAAATACTTTTTTTCCCCACTGTATGTGTATATATGAACACTCTTGTTAAGTTATTCCAGAATTACTGCATTTAATACAGTGTTAATTTTAGTTAACTACAGAACCAATTATTTCTACTCTAAACTATGTTCTGCTTAAAATTAAAAATAGTAGTTGCTAAAACAATTGAAAAGAATGCATCATGAAAGGCTTATTGAATAACATCTATTAATAATTATTTTGCAGCACTAAACTGGCCGTTCTCCAAGTAATTTTCATTTATTCAAGGTGACATTTGAACAGCAAATACAATTACTGATTTTACACACCACATAGTTAACACGAATTTAAAGCTACAAATGAATATGTTTGTCTTGTTATAAGAAATAAATATAGTCACAAAAAGAATAAGGATCATGTCATTACACTAAGTGGTCAAAGCAAGCACAATTAAATGCATACATCTATGCAGAATTATTTTTACCTTTTTAACATACAATTATAAACCAATTGCACATGCAATCAAGAAAAATAAAAGATGGTAAGAGATGATAGATAAGCAGCTACTAAAGAAAAAAAACTATTCAAATGGAAACAAAATCACATGTTGATAGTAATATTTAGCAGTATACCATATTCAAGCAGAATAACTCTAGCTTGTTAAATTAAAAGTGCTTGTCAGCAGAAATAACCAATATAACTCTAAGAAATATGCCTCACAGCCATGCGGCTGTCAATGGATCAGGTGTGAGATTTAAATTACGACAGACTGTATTTGTTCTTAATTCAGGTATATGTAGAGCAGTATGCTCACAGCCCAGAGGCTGTCAGAAAATGATTTTTTTTACATAAAACACCTTCTACATGGTGGTTGATATTGGTAGCAGAAAATTACATTGCAAATGTTTTCCTGGGTTTCTAAATATTTTTCCTCTGTACATAAAAATGTACTGATTATAGTATATTCATAAATTCCTTAAAGGAAGACCGATGGTATTATAAGATGTAAAATCATTCTGTTCTCTAGATTTCAAAGGACATTAACCACTTTGAGGGTATAATATAAAATGCTTCATTATGTGTAGAAAAAAACCCCCTGCAAAATATTTCCATTAAGGGGGCAGAGCTAACCGCTGAACAGAGCGGACGCACACTGTAAGAGCTCCACAGAAAACCTCTTCTTTTGAGGGGTTTAAGGGCATCGTTTAGCCTTAAACCGGACCCTACTTGCCCCAACTACTACTATCAGGGACATCGGGCAGAGGACATTGTTGGATCCCTAGGAGCTGATCCAGAGCTTCATCACCGCCGCATCTGCGGCCTACTGCATCCAGCGCTACACTAGGGCGGCCCAAAAAAACACGCAGCCCTCAGAGACTCAGTCAGCGGCAAGCAGAGACAACTTGGGCAATAAAGATTTAAACCTCTGAGATTGCATAAGAAGCGGAAAGCTTTCAACAGGGTTAAGATCTATACACCCCAGACTAAACGATACGCTAGCACATCTGAGGGTAGAACAATAAGTTACCTGAGAAGGGGATAACAAAGGAGATAAAGGAGAAAGAATACAAAAAAAAAGGGAGCAACACATCATTCTATTTTTTTTACAACTAATGCTAAACATCATTAAGCTTTGATGAGTAAGAGGTAAAGCTCTAACACATGAAGATGCAGCAACAACTCCAATATGCATGAACCTTCTAGTAACTGCGCCACCACCGTTATATAGCGGGAAAAGTCACTTTGAATATAAGGCCTAACCGGAATCAGAGCAGATAAAAAGACATTCAAATAATTCATTATCCCAAAGAACAATAAAATGAAGAACAAGACACAAACAGTAAAAGACTGTGTATCTCGTTCTCAATTAAAACATAAGACACAAGAGCCACAGTCTCCATCTGGAAGCAGCGCTTCACCAATGCCTGATAAATCAGTAGCTGTACAACCCAGTGAATCTAATCAAGACTTACTCCTACAAATTAAAGCCCTGTTTCATGAAGAGTTTAAAACAGCTTTGACAGAAACAAAACCGGACATACTAGAGATAGGAGGTCACACAGCTGACATTGAAGAAAAGCTAGGAGAGGTGGTTGAAGAGATACCTCACTTACAAAATGCTGTTCAAGAACAAGCAAATCAAAAAACTAGAAGATCAACTAGAGGATCTAGAAAATAGGTCCAGAAGGTCTAACCTTCGTATACGCAACTTACCAGAGACTTAAACTAACCTCACAAGAGACAATCTCACAACGATTATTTAAGCAACTTCTCCCTGAGATGGATAGCACTCTATTCCTTATGGATAGAGTGCATCAGGCACTTACCAGGCCAACACAAGTGTCCCAACACAGAGACATAATAGTAAAGCTCCATTATTACCACATCAAGGACCAACTATTGCAGGAGACCAGAACAATGAATGCAATTCGATTTGAGGGTCGTATAATTCAAGTATATTCCGACTTGACGAAAGCTGCAGAAAAAATGGACATCTGTGGGAAAACCCAAGAAACCCAGAAGAGAAAGACAAGGTTCCAAGAGCCCAGACTGGTCAGAACCAGCATTGGAAGGAGAAAATCTACAAACGTGACTTGAGTATTAATCCTAAAAGCATTACATTTCCTATTACCCTTCTTGTCGCAGTTGCTAACTGCTACACAAGGACTGCTAAGAATATGATCTTCGGACTGGTGACGTTGTGAAATTATGTTATGTCCTACACAACCCTTCTCTTATCCCACTTCCCTCCCCACATCTTCCCCACTTCCCTTTCCTCACATCCTACCCCCCTATACCCTCTTAAATCTTTGTGACACAACCACCACACAAAGGTTCTTCTTTTATAGATTACGGTTGTTTTATATGTTTATTATGAATGCATTGATCTATGTTCTGGTTTAGTTCACAGAAAATGTCCACTTGATAGGTGGAGTCATAAAAGCTAGCTACACGCATCCCTAACCCATCTTCCAACTCCCTCTCCCACTTCTCCCACCATTCCTCCCCTTCTACCCCATCTTTCTCCTTTCTATTTACCATACACAGGTTCATGTATTGACAGCTTTATACACATGCTGCATGTTTGTTGTTACATAGAGTTAATTCTTTCATAGAATAATGTTTACAGGAGCCGGTAATACTCTACAGCAACTAATAATACTACGCTATGGCAAACATTAAAATAATATTGCACAATGTAAGGGGTTTACATTCTAATGTCAAAAGACGCAAAGCGCTGACTGACTACAAATCACATAACACACACACTGTATTATTACAAGAAACCCATTTCACTAAGAACTGTACACCCAAATATTGGGGTAAACTCTACCCGATACAATATCATGCAACTAGTAGTCATAAAAAACATTGCTTGGTCTCCATCCTACTGCACAACTCACTTAACTTTAAGGAATAAATGTCTTAGTAAATGGAGTTCATTCAGCAGAGGGGGCTGTTACTAGTGGTGTTCCTCAGGGGTCAGTTCTGGGGCCTGTTTTGTTTAACATATTTATCTGCGATATCAGCAAAGGGCTACAGGGGAAAGTATGTCTCTTTGCAGATGACACAAAAATTTGCAACAGAGTGGATGTTCCAGGGGGGGTAGACAAAATGAGAAGTGATATACAACAATTGGAGGATTGGACAAACGACTGGGATCTAAAGTTTAACACAGCAAAGTGTAAAATAATGCATTTAGGGAAGAAAAATCCAAATGTTAATTACAGACTCAATGACACTTTACTGACTGTTACAGACGAGGAACAGGACTTGGGAATTATTATTTCAGATGATTTAAAACTTAGTAAACAATGTAGTAATGCAGCGAGTAAGGCTAGCAGAATGCTTGGATGTATTGGTAGAGGTATTTGCAGCAGAAATAGTAAGGTTCTTATGCCACTTTATAGATCATTAGTTAGGCCTCATCTTGAGTATTGTGTGCAGTTCTGGAGGCCATATCTTCAGAAGGATATTAACAAACTTGAATCTGTGCAAAGGAGGGCTACCAAAATGGTACATGGTCTAAAAAAATAAAACTTACCAGGATAGGCTCAATGACCTAAATATGTATAGCTTAGAGGAGAGAAGGGGAAGAGGTGATATGATAGCAACTTTCAAGTACATTAAAGGGTTTAGTAAAACTGAGGCTGTGGGTATTTTACATAAAATGGAAAATTCATGAACAAGGGGTCATGAGCTCAAGCTAAAGGGTAGTAGATTCAGGAGTAATTTGAGGAAGCACTTCTTTACAGAAAGAGTGATTGATTTATGGAATAAACTTCCTCAAGAGGTAGTAGCAACAAACACTGTGGGGGACTTTAAAAATGCATGGGACAAGCATAGGGCTATCCTACGAACTAGATAAGTTTATACTGTTAGGTAAGGTCGGGCAGACTTGCTGGGCCTATGGCTCTTATCTGCCGTCAATATCTATGTTTCTATGTAATAACAGACAGGGATGGTAGATACCTAATGGCCAGAGGCCTAATACATAATGTCCCAATTCTAATAGCTAATATATACACTCCTAATGAAAAGCAATCCCCCTCTCTTTCTAAGGTTAGTCATATACTGACACACTGGAGGAAATATAGAATGCTCATAGGAGGGGACTTTAATCTGACTATGGATGACATTGCAGATAGAACAAGAGGGACTGGGCAACAGGTACAAAGAAGGAATCTAACTCACTCACTATTAAAAGACTTCACCACAGACCACAACTTAATTGACGGGTTCAGAACTCTTAATCAAGGGGAGAAAAAACTACACCTACCATTCTTTAGTAAATAATAGTTTTTCTAGAATAGATTACATTCTATTGAGTCAAATATTGATCCCGCTCATAACAAAAGCTCAGATAATAAACTGTCCCTGGTCGGACCATGCAATGGTGGCAGTTACTATAGAGGGGATTCTCAACACTAAGTGAACATGTTCGTGGATTTTAAATCACAAAAGCTCAAAACAGAAATATCTGAATTTATTCAAATTAATGAGGGATCCACCACTAATTCTATATATAGTTGGGGAGCACTAAAAGCATATGTAAGAGGGAGACTAATAACCGAATCAAATAAACAAGCTAATCAAAAGAGACAGAAACAACATTTCTACACTGAAGCAACAAGTGACACAACAGCACCGATGGTCCGTCGCCAAACAAATGAAACAAAAAAGTGAGGAACTAGATAAACTGTTAACAGAGGATGCACATAGATCTATCAAGTTGTTAGATACCTAATACTTTGCGCAGGCTAACAAACCAGACAGGATGTAGGCCAATAAACTAAAAGATATTACAAGAGCTACATCAGTGCCGCAATTACTTAAAACATCAGGCGAACCAACTAATGACCTGCTAGATATAGCGAATATTTTCGCTAACTATTACCAAAAATTAAATAACCTACCATTGGAAAAAACTACAACTACTAAAAAGGAAGACTTTCTAAACTTCCTTAAGACTAGCTCAATACCCGTGATATCCCAATTAGAGGTGGATAAATGAAATGCCCCCTTCACAGCCCAGGAACTTCAACTAGCAATTAAGGATCTTAAAATTAACAAGGCTCGGGGGGCGGAGCTAGCCATCGAGAAGAGCAGACACAGCATTCAGAAGCTCCCGCTTACTCTCACATTATATCTCCATTCCATGAATAATCACCCAAATGTTTTACACCAAAATGCTTTCACTTCAGCTGGAAACACTTGAGATGTGAGAGATTGAGAATTTAAACAGCTTTGAGAAAGGGGAACTGTGATGCAACGCTCCTATATGACGCGGCCCTGCTTTAGAAAAGGCAGTAAGTGACTACTGTTGACATACTCGTGTCCCTCAGAGAGGGGAAATAAGATGGACAGCCCTCCGATAGAACCGGGCATACACGCATTGATCATTTGAGCCAAATCCCACAGCGGCGTGTTATGCACTTGGTTCCCTTTTTGTAACTAGGCAGGGCCGCAGAAAACCCCCCTTCCCCCCCACTTCTTTTTATTTATTATTTTGCCTAGAGAACAGATTATAGCGACGGACAGTAATAGTAATAGAAGCTGGACCCTTTAACCCACTCGGATTGCTGCCCATTAACTGCACCTCTCTCAAGTGCTCAAAACTATGGAACACTCAGACACTCAGGAGGATCTTATCATCCGAAATATGGACGCCAGTTATTTGGATCTCAAACGAGGCCTACTTGCGGTACTAAACCACGCCCAGCAGTGTCTTCAGCCTTCACAGCGTGATGCCCAGCAAAGCCTTCAGCCCTCACAACGCGAACCATGGCGCGGGAGCGATGGAGCTCCCCTATCAACAAATACAGACTACTCTGTAAATAGAGAGGTAGACACACTGGATAATGAATCTTTTCACCCGATTCCTAAACCATCTTACATTTGCAGCAAGAGACAAAGGGCCGGGCGAGTTTCTACCTGTCAGATTGAGAACACCTCTCGTAGCAGCCTAAGGACTGATCTCCAACTAGCAGGTACGCTAAAAGTACAAGTGAATCCTCTACACTGGCGCCTCATCCTCACAGTAGTTACACGGAGGTTGCGATCCTCTTCCATTACGACCATGATTAACTCTTCACTACCCCAGCACCGGACTCTAAAGCAGTACAGAGTCTGCAATAGCTCAATTTCCTTTTATTGGACCTTGATTAAATCTGGAATTGGCTAGAATGTCTTTTTTTTTACAGGACTAGTGACTCTCAGTTTTATTGCTGCTCCCTTCTCGCTATTTGGTCACCTGCATATTTTAGGACTTGTCCTCTTACTCACCTAATCCCTGCTGATTAATGTTTATAACATGTTTATGTTTCAGATGTGTTTTTAGACCTTTCCAGTTCAAGCGTTGGTTAACAGGGAAAGCGTTTTGTTCAATTACTTCCAAGGTTTATATAATGCCTTTGTCTTGCAAAGATTTTCAATGTTTAAAATGTCCTATTTTAATTGTTTATACTCAACTAAAGCAACTACAGGGCACTCTTCACTGACCGAGTAAAATAAATTTTTGACCCCCAGGGTCACTACAGGACTAGCATATAATTACATAATCTTTCCCCTCTGAGCTCTTTTTCAGGTACCCATATAATATATATTGATTGTAGGTCCCTCCTAGTCCCTCATCCTTACTTTAACGCAAGCTATTATGGATGGGGTGTTGTCAGCGGCCGGGGCAGCATTCTATCTAACGGATGAGGAGGGAAGTATATTAAATGCTCAATACACAATGAGGGAGGAGTACATCCTGGGGATCCTGAAAATCTCCTATATAGCCGTGTAAAGTGACTCTCTTATGTACCCTATGCCAACATACTTAAAAACCCCACTTAAAGAAAGACTTACATTCCTGCCCCATTGGAGCTACACTCTCTTTATAGATAATAAGCCACACCTGTAGATCTATTGTACAATATAGCAGTTCTGATATAAACCTTCTAGTCAGCTGATTCATTGTCTGAAAGTGCCAGCTTCTAGCAGTTCTCCTAGGACCATAATCTAATAACCCTTCTAAAGTGGCTCTTGCCCACTGTATCCCCCCACCCCATACCCCAGTTGATACTTCAGATCACCATATAATGATTATGATGTTTCAAGCTGACGCCTATATATATGTCTCAGACCATTAGTTGGTGCCTGGGTAACTACCAATATATATCATTGCTCTAAGCTAGCGGGTCCATAAGAGGCCTAGACAGTAGTTACCCTAACATAACGTATAATATAGAAAACGAGGTTCAATTAGCACAGGCTTAGCTGTATTATAGACTGTCTCTTTTCACTTTCATGCTTATATTAGCCTACGCACCATGTTTTTGTCATTTATCTCTATGTGATGTGATGATGGTTGTACCTTTGTTTGTGTAACTATTCCACGACTGTTCTCAGTTTAAGCTCAGATGGACACCTAGCCTTACATAATGTTTTGAAGAGACATGTCTTTTATGCACTAATGTTCCTAAAGCCTTATTTGCCATTGTCTATCTTGAAAACCTCAATAAAAAAACTTTATTTAAAAAAAATAAATTAACAAGGCTCCAGTACCTGATGGCTATTCTGGAATATTATTTAAAACTTTCTCTGATGTGCTGGCCTCACAATTAGTAAAAATATTTAACGCATTTATGCAAGGATACACAATTCCACAGGACATGCTGTTAGCTAGAATCTCAGTAATTCCCAAACCAGGCAAGAGCAAACAATTCTGTAAAAACTACAGGCCCATCTCGTTGATAAAACTAAATTTATGCTTACCTGATAAAATACTTTCTTTTACGATATGACGAGTCCACGGATTTCATCCTTACTTGTGGGATATTAACCTCCTGCTAACAGGAAGTGGCAAAGAGCACCACAGCAGAGCTGTTTATATAGTCCCTGCCCTTTCCCTCCACCCTCAGTCATTCGGCTGAAGGTATAGGAAGAGAAAAAGGAAAGGCTAAAAAGGTGCAGAGGTGACTGAAGTTTACAAAAAATATAAAAAAAAAACTGCCTTAAAAAGAACAGGGTGGGCCGTGGACTCGTCATATCGTAAAAGAAAGTAATTTATCAGGTAAACATAAATTTAGTTTTCTTTTACAAAGATATGTCGAGTCCACGGATTTCATCCTTACTTGTGAGAAACCAATACCAAAGCAATAGGACACGGATGAAAGGGAGGGACAAGACAGGAACCTAAACGGAAGGCACAACTGCTTGAAGAACCTTTCTCCCAAAGATAGCCTCAGAAGAAGCAAAAGTATCAAATTTGGAAAATTTGGAAAAAGTGTGAAGGGACGATCAAGTCGCAGCCTTACAAATCTGTTCCACAGATGCATCGTTTTTAAAAGCCCATGTGGAAGCCACAGCCCTAGAAGAATGAGCCGTAACTCTTTCAGGAGGCTGCTGTCCAGCAGTCTCATATGCCAGGTGGATGATACTTCTCAGCCAAAAAGAAAGAGAGGTAGCCGTAGCTTTCTGACTCCTACACTTTCCAGAATAAACAATGAATAATGAAGATGATTGACGGAAATCCTTAGTTGCCTGTAAGTAAAACTTTAAGGCACGGACCACGTCCAAGTTATGTAACAGACGCTCCTTCTTAGAAGAAGGATTAGGACACAAGGAAGGAACAACAATTTCCTGATTAAGATTCTTATTCGAAACAACCTTAGGAAGGAACCCAGATTTGGTAAAAAAAAAACCACCTTATCAGAATGAAATATGAGATAAGGCGAATCACACTGTAATACTGAAAGCTCAGAAACTCTTCGAGCAGTAGAAATAGCAACCAAAAACAGAACTTTCCAAGATAATAGTTTAATATCTATGCATAGGTTCAAACGGAACCCTTGCAGAACTCGAAGAACTAAATTCAAACTCCAGGGAGGAGTAATAGGTCTAAATACAGGTTTAATTCTAGATAGAGCCTGACAAAAAGACTGAACATCTGATACATTTGCCAAACGTTTGTGAAACAGAATTGACAAAGCGGAAATTTGTTCCTTTAAGGAACTTGCTGATAACCCTTTCTCCAATCCTTCTTGGAGAAAAGACAAAATCCTAGGAATCCTAACTTTACTCCATGAGTAACCCTTGGATTCACACCAAAAAGATATTTACGCCATATCTTATGATAGATTTTGCTAGTGACAGGCTTTCTAGCCTGTATCAAAGTATTGATAACTGAACCAGAGAATCCTTGCTTCGATAAAATCAAGCGTTCAATCTCCACACAGTCAGTTGCAGAGAAATTAGATTTGGATGTTGGAAAGGACCTTGAATGAGAAGGTCCTGTCTCAACGGTAGTTTCCACGGTGGCAGAGAGGACATGTCCACTAGATCCGCATACCAAGTCCTGCGTGGCCACTGAAACTATCTCCTGTTTGATTTGAGCAATCATGCATGGGAGGAGAGGAAACGGCAGAAACACATAAGCTAGGCTGAACAACCAAGGTACTGCCAAGGCATCTATCAGTTCGGCCTGAGGATCCCTTGACCGGGATCCATATCTTGGAAGCTTGGCATTCTGACGTGATGCCATCAAAACCAATTCCAGTCTGCCCCATCTGAGAATCAATGAGGCAAGTACCTCCGGGTGAAGTTCCCACTGCCCCGGATGAAAAGTCTGTTGACTTAGGAAATCTGCTTCCCAGTTCTCTACCCCGGGGATGTAGATCGCTGACAGATGACAAGAGTGGGCCTCTGCCCAACTAATTATCTTGGATACTTCTATCATCGCTAAGGAACTCCTTGTTCCCCCCTGATGATTGACATATGCCACAGTCGTTATGTTGTCTGACTGGAATCTGATGAATTTGGCTGAAGCCAACTGAGGCCACGCCTGAAGCACATTGAATATTGCTCTCAGTTCCAGAATATTGATTGGAAGTAGAGACTCCACCTGAGTCCAAACACCCTGAGCCTTCAGGGAGTTCCAAACTGCACCACAGCCCAGAAGGCTGGCATCTGTTGTCACTATCACCCACAAGGGTCTGCGGAAACAAGTCCCCTGGGACAGATGATCTGGCGACAACCACCAAAGAAGAGAGTTTCTGGTCTCTTGATCCAGAATTATCTTATCTTTGGAGATAACCAAGCATGCACAGTTGCAGTGGTCAGAGATGAAAGCGAGCAAACGGAACGATGTCCATTGCCGCTACCATTAATCTGATTACCTCCATACACTGAGCCATTGATGGCCGAGGAATGGACAGAAGTGCTCGGCAAGCATTCAAAATCTTTGATTTTCTGACCTCCATCAGAGGTCTATCAGAGTTCCCAAAAAAGGAACCCTTGTCTGTGGAACAAGTGAACTCTTCTCTATGTTCACCTTCCAGCCGTGAGTTCTCAGAAAAGACAACACTGTGTCCGTGTGAGATTTTGTTAGATGATATGTTAACGCCTGAATCAGAATATCATCCAGATAAGGCGCCACCGCTATCCCTTGTGGTCTGAGAACCGCCAAAAGAGACCCTAGAACCTTTGTGAAGATTCTAAGTGCTGTGGCCAACCCGAAAGGAAGAGCCACGAACTGATGTTTGTCCAAAAAGGCAAACCTTAGAAACCAATGATGATCTTTTTGGATTGGAATATGAAGGTAAGCATCCTTCAAATCCACAGTAGTCATATATTGACCCTCCTGGATCATTGGCAAAATCGTTCGAATTGTCTCCATCTTGAATGATGTTCCCTCTTTTTTGGGGACCACAAATAGGTTTGAGTAAAACCTGTGTCCCAATTTTGGAACAGGACAGATTATTCCCATAGTAAAAAGGTCTTTTACACAGCGTAAGAATGCCTCTGTCTTTATCTAGTTTGCAGATAATTTTGAAAAATGAAATATCCCTCTTGGGAGAAAATCCTGAATTCCAATTGATAACCGTGGGTTACTATTTCTAGTGCCCAGGAATCCTGAACATCACTTGCCCAAGCTTGAGCAAAGAAAGAAAGTCTGCCCCCTACTAGATCCGGTCCCGGATCAGGGGACACACCTTCATGCTGCTTTGTAGAAGAAAAATAAGCGGGGGGGGTCCTCCTTTAAAGTTCCGAAAGGAACGAAAATTATTCCTATCCTGAAGTAGGGCATGGCCCTTACCTCCTGTAATATCAGAAATGATCTCCTTCAATTCTGGCCCAAAAAGGGTCTTACCTTTAAAGGGAATAGCTAAAAGCTTATGTTTTGATGACACATCAGCAGACCAAGATTTGAGCCACAATGCTCTACGTGCTAAAATAGCAAATCCTGCATTTTTTGCCGCTAATTTAGCAATTTGAAAAGCGGCATCAGTAATAAAAGAATTAGCTAGCTTAAGCTTAATTCTATCTAGAATGTCATCTAATGGAGTCTCAACCTTAAGAGACTCATCTAGAGCCTCAAACCAAAAAGCTGCTGTAGTAGTTACTGGAACAATGCAAGCCGTAGGTTGTAAAAGAAAACCCTGATTAACAAATAATTTCTTTAGTACACCCTCTAATTTCTTATCCATAGGATTCTTGAAAGCACAACTATCCTCAATGTGTATAGTAATACTCTTAGCTAGGGAAGATATAGCTCCCTCTACCTTAGGGACCGCTTGCCATGAGTCCCGAATGGTATCTGATATAGGAAACATATTCTTAAAATTAGGAGAGGGAGAAAAAGGTATACCTGGTCTATCCCATTCCTTACTAATAATTTCCAAAATTCTCTTAGGAACCGGAAAAACATCAATGTAAGTAGGAACTTCATATTTATCTAAATATTTATCCATTTTACACACTTTCTCTGGAGGAATCACAATAGGATCACAATCATCCAGAGTCGCTAAAACATCCCTAAGCAACAGGCAGAGGTGTTCAACCTTAAATTTAAATGACATAGCATCCGAATCTGTCTGAGGCAAAACATTCCCTGAATCAGAAATTTCACCCTCAGACAGTAATTCCCTAATCCCCAACTCAGAGCACTGTGTTGGAACATCGGAAATAGCTAATAAAGCATCAGAGGATTCAGTATTTACATTAATACTTGACCTACTGCGTTTACCCTGCAACACTGGTAATTTAGACAATACCTCTGTAAGGGTAGTTAACATAACTGCAGCCATCTCCTGCAGAGTAAAGGAATTAGACGCACTAGAAGTACTAGGCGTCGCTTGTGTGGGCATAAAAGGTTGTGACACTTGGGGAGAATTGGATGGCATATCCTGATTCTCTTCAGACTGAGAATCATCCCTAGGCACACTTACTTTATTTAAAATATGCTTTTTACATTGTAAAGCCCTTTCAGTACAAAAGTTACACAATGTTAGAGGGGGTTGCACAATAGCTTCTAAACACATAGAACAATGAGAAACCTCAATGTCAGACATGTTGAACAGACTAGTAATACCACAAAAGTCGTTTAAACACTTATTTATAGCATAAGATAAACATTAGAAAAAACGTGTACTGTGCCTTTAAGAAAAGAAAAAGTGAACAATTTTTCCAAAATGCACAAAAAAAGTTAAATTATTCCCAAATTTAACTAATATCGTTGGTTAATTAAAAAATTACTGCACCCAGAAGCAAGGGCAGAAATAAGGCTTTAGAAGTCGACATGTAGTCAAAAGATAGATAAAAATACACTCTGCACCTCGCCACAGCTCTGCTGTGGCGCCTACCTGCCCCCAGGGTACTTCAAATCAAGTTTCCAACCCTTCAGACCAGCTACACAGTGCAGGAGCCACCGAGTTACTGTTTGCTGCTGCCAAGCCTGAAGAAATTGTGCCAAAATAGGCTCCACCCCTTAAGATTAAAAGTTGGAGTAGGCCCATACAACACCGCATGGAAATGCAGTTTTGCACTAAAGTAAAAATACACACACAATTATAACCCTCAAGCATAAAACCAATAAGTTTTAAGTGCCAAAAATAAAAAACATAAAACATTGTTTTTTATATTGTCCCCCATGTCACATAATGCCCTAATATCAACTAATGATAAATATAAAATAGGGACTCCAGTAACACCCCTCTTATTAAAATAGGTTTTACTGATTACCCCATTCCCATACAGGGAAATAATGCCAGCCAGTTCTGATACACCAAGTCTCCTCAGAAAAAAAGGCTGCACATACCTTAATGCTGTTTGTAGCATGAAACTGGTCTCCACACTGAAGATGTCTCATGGTTACCTTCAGAAGTCTTGTGGGAACCAGCGTGGATCTTAGTTACAAATGCTAAGGTCATCGAACCTCAGGGCAGAAATCTTCTTCCATATGCCCCTGAGGAAAATAGTATGCACCGGTACCATTTAAAATAAAAAACTTCTTGATTGAAGAAACTAAAACTAACACCTCACTTTACCATGTCTTCCTAGTATAACACAGGCAAAGATAATGACTGAGGGTGGAGAGGAAGGGGAAGAGGCTATATATACAGCTCTGCTGTGGTGCTCTTTGCAACTTCCTGTTAGCAGGAGGTTAATATCCCACAAGTAAGGATGAAATCCGTGGACTCCTCATATCTTTGTAAAAGAAATCAAGACATTAAATTATTCACTAAAATTTTAGCTAACGGATTGAATAACCCCCTAATAAAACTCATAAATTCAGATCAAGTAGGATTTGTAAAATCCTGAGAAGCCCCAGATAACATACGAAAGTTTATAGACCTGATTAATTTTGCTTCAGTCAATAAAGTGCCTTCTCTCTTCCTATCATTGGATGCAGAGAAGACATTTGACAGAGTAAACTGGGATTATATGCATACGGTTTTAGACAAGGTGGGAATAACCAGTGCTTTCCACAAAGCGCTTTACTCTCTATACTCTTCACCAGCATCAAATTAGCAGGATATCATTTGGAGACCGTCACGATCATAATGGTACTAGACAAGGGTGCCCCCTGTCTCCTTTGTAGTTTGTCCTCTGTATAGAGCCTTTAACCATCAAAATCAGACACAGTCAGGATATCTCTGGTATCCAATAACAGATAAATGGTACAAAATAGCCCTATTTGCTGACAATGTAATATTGACATTGACAAAACCCCTTAAATCCCTGTCATCCTTGAATCAATTACTACAACAATTTAGCCTTCTTTCTGGTTACAAAATAAATGAGGAAAAATGTGAGGCAATCTGTACACACCTACCTCCGAACACTAAAAAATTAATAGAAATGAACTTCTCCTTCAGATGGGCAAAGAAAACCATCAAATACCTAGGCATTAATCTCTATCCTGATGTTTATTCCCTATACCGATTTAACTACCAACCTATCGGCTAGATTATGAGTTTTGCGTTAGAGGCTATGCTTTGCTAACGAGCAGTTTTGTCTCACCGCTCACTTACATACAGCGCTGGTATTAAAAGTTTTCTGAAACCCGTCGTTAAAAGACAACAGGTGAGCGTTGAGCAAAATTTAGCTCATTAATGCACTCAAATACCAGCGCTGCTTAAGTCAGCGGTGAGCTGGTGTAATGTACACGATTTCCCCATAGGTATCAACGGGGACAGTCGGCTGAAAAAAAAGCAGCGTAAAACTCCCTAACGCAGCCCCATTGATTCCTATGGGGAAATAAAAGTTATGTCTACACCTAACACCCTAACATGAACCCCGAGTCTAAACACCCCTAATCTTACACTTATTAACCCCTAATCTGCCGCCCCCAACGTCGCCGCAAGTATACTAAATGTATTAACCCCTAAACCTAAGTCTAACCCTAACCCTAACACCCCCTAACTTAAATATAATTACAACAAATCTAAAAAAATTACTATAATTAACTACATTATTCCTATTTAAAACTAAATACTTACCTATAAAATAAACCCTAAGCTAGCTACAATATAACTAATAGTTACATTGTAGTTATCTTAGGGTTTATTTTTATTTTACAGGCAAGTTTGTATTTATTTTAACTAGGTAGAATAGTTATTAAATAGTTATTAACTATTTAATAACTACCTAGTTAAAATAAATACAAAAGTACCTGTAAAATAAAACCTAACCTAAGTTACAATTACACCTAACACTACACTATAATTAAATAATTTACCTAAATTAAATACAATTACCTAAATTGAATTAAATTAGCTAAAGTACAAAAAAACACTAAGTTACAGAAAATAATAAACAAATTACAGATATTTAAAGGGACAGTCTACACCAGAATATTTATTGTTTTACAAGATAGATAATCCCTTTATTACCCATTTCCCAGTTTTGCATAACCAACAGTTAAAATAATATACTTTTAACCTCTGTGATTATCTTGTATCTATGCCTCTGCAAACTGCCCCTTTTTTCAGTTCTTTTGACAGACTTGCAGTCTAGCCAATCAGTGCCTGCTCCCAGATTACTTCACGTGCACGAGCACAGTGTTATCTATATGAAATATGTGAACTAACACCCTCTAGTGGTGAAAAAACATAATTTATGCTTACCTGATAAATTTATTTCTCTTGTGGTGTATCCAGTCCACGGATCATCCATTACTTGTGTGATATTCTCCTTCCCAACAGGAAGTTGCAAGAGGATCACCCACAGCAGAGCTGCTATATAGCTCCTCCCCTAACTGCCATATCCAGTCATTCGACCGAAACAAGCCGAGAAAGGAGAAACCATAGGGTGCAGTGGTGACTGTAGTTTAAATTAAAATTTAGACCTGCCTTAAAAAGACAAGGCGGGCCGTGGACTGGATACACTACAAGAGAAATAAATTTATCAGGTAAGCATAAATTATGTTTTCTCTTGTAAGGTGTATACAGTCCACGGATTATCCATTACTTGTGGGGTACCAATACCAAAGCTAAAGTACACGGATGAAGAGAGGGACAAGGCAGGCTTAAATGGAAGGAACCACTGACTGTAAAACCTTTCTCCCAAAAATAGCCTCAGAAGAAGCAAAAGTATCAAATTTGTAAAATTTTGAAAAGGTATGAAGCGAAGACCAAGTCGCCGCCTTGCAAATCTGTTCAACAGAAGCCTCATTTTTAAAGGCCCAGGTGGAAGCCACAGCTCTAGTAGAATGAGCTGTAATCCTTTCAGGGGGCTGCTGTCCAGCAGTCTCATAGGCTAAGCGTATTACGCTCCGAAGCCAAAAAGAAAGAGAGGTTGCCGAAGCTTTTTGACCTCTCCTCTGTCCAGAGTAAACAACAAACAGTGTAGATGTTTGGCGAAAATCTTTAGTAGCTTTAAGTAAAACTTTAAAGCACGGACCACGTCCAGATTATGTAAAAGGCGTTCCTTCTTTGAAGAAGGATTAGGACACAATGATGGAACAACAATCTCTTGATTGATATTCTTGTTAGAAACTACCTTAGGTAAAAACCCAGGTTTTGTACGCAGAACTACTTTATCTGAATGGAAAATCAGATAAGGAGAATCACATTGTAAGGCAGATAACTCAGAGACTCTCCGAGCCGAGGAAATAGCCATCAAAAACAGAACTTTCCAAGATAAAAGTTTGATATCAATGGAATGAAGGTGTTCAAACGGAACCCCTTGAAGAACTTTAAGAACCAAGTTTAAGCTCCATGGGGGAGCAACAGGTTTAAACACAGGCTTCTAACCAAAGCCTGACAAAAAGCTTGAACGTCTGGAACTTCTGCCAGACGCTTGTGCAAAAGAATAGACAGAGCAGAAATCTGTCCCTTTAAAGAACTAGCTGATAATCCTTTTTCCAAACCCTCTTGGAGAAAGGACAATATCAAAGGAATCCTAACCTTACTCCATGAGTAATTCTTGGATTCACACCAATAAAGGTATTTACGCCATATCTTATGGTAGATTTTCCTGGTGACAGGCTTTCGTGCCTGTATAAGGGTATCAATGACTGACTCGGAGAAGCCACGCTTTGATAAATTCAAGCGTTCAATCTCCATGCAGTCAGTCTCAGAGAAATTAGATTCGGATGATTGAAAGGACCTTGTAGTAGAAGGTTTTGTCTCAGAGGCAGGGTCCATGGTGGAAAGGATGACATGTCCACTAGATCTGCATACCAGGTCCTGCATGGCCACGCAGGCGCTATCAAGATCACTGATGCTCTCTCCTGTTTGATTTTGGCAATCAGTCGAGGGAGCAGAGGAAACGGTGGAAACACATAAGCCAGGTTGAAGAACCAAGGCGCTGCTAGAGCATCTATCAGTGCCGCTTCTGGGTCCCTGGACCTGGATCCGTAACAAGGAAGCTTGGCATTCTGGCGAGACACCATGAGATCCAGTTCTGGTTTGCCCCAACGATGAACCAATTGAGCAAACACCTCCGGATGGAGTTCCCACTCCCCCGGATGAAAAGTCTGACGACTTAGAAAATCCGCCTCCCAGTTCTCTACACCTGGGATATGGATTGCTGATAGGTGGCAAGAGTGAGTCTCTGCTCAACGAATTATCTTTGAGACTTCTAACATCGGTAGGGAACTCCTGGTTCCCCCTTGATGGATGATGTAAGCCACAGTCGTGATGTTGTCCGACTGAAATCTGATGAACCTCAGGGTTGCTAACTGAGGCCAAGCTAGAAGAGCATTGAATATTGCTTTTAACTCCAGAATATTTATTGGGAGGAGTTTCTCCTCCTGAGTCCACGATCCCTGAGCCTTCAGGGAATTCCAGACTGCACCCCAACCTAGAAGGCTGGCATCTGTTGTTACAATTGTCCAATCTGGCCTGCGAAAGGTCATACCTTTGGACAGATGGACCCGAGATAGCCACAAGAGAAGATAATCTCTGGTCTCTTGATCCAGATTTAGCAGAGGGGACAAATCTGTGTAATCCCCATTCCACTGACTGAGCATGCATAGTTGCAGCGGTCTGAGATGTAGTCGCGCAAATGGCACTATGTCCATCGCCGCTACCATCAAGCCGATTACTTCCATACACTGAGCCACCGAAGGGCGCGGAATAGAATGAAGAACACGGCAATATTTTAGAAGCTTTGATAACCTGGATTCTGTCAGGTAAATCTTCATTTTTACAGAATCTATCAGAGTCCCTAGGAAGGAGACTTTTGTGAGTGGGGATAGAGAACTCTTTTCCTCGTTCACCTTCCACCCTCGCGGTCTTAGGACCGCCAGAAGCGATCCCAGAACCTTTGTAAAGATTCTTGGAGCTGTAGCTAACCCGAAGGGAAGAGCCACAAATTGGTAATGCCTGTCCAGAAAGGCAAACCTTAGGAACCGATGATGATCTTTGTGAATCGGTATGTGAAGGTAAGCATCCTTCAAATCCACTGTGGTCATGTACTGACCCTCCTGGATCATAGGTAGGATGGTCCGAATAGTTTCCATTTTGAACGATGGAACTCTGAGGAATTTGTTCAAGATCTTTAGATCCAAAATGGGTCTGAAGGTTCCCTCTTTTTTGGGAACCACAAACAGATTTGAATAAAAACCCTGTCCCTGTTCGGACTGTGGAACTGGACAGATCACTCCCATAACGAGGAGGTCTTGCACACAGCGTAAGAATGCCTCTTTCTTTATCTGGTTTACAGATAATCTCGAAAGGTGAAATCTCCCTTGAGGAGGGGAAGCTTTGAAGTCCAGAAGATATCCCTGAGATATGATCTCCAACGCCCAGGGATCCTGAACATCTCTTGCCCACGCCTGGGTGAAGAGAGAAAGTCTGCCCCCTACTAGATCCGTTACCGGATAGGGGGCCGTTCCTTCATGCTGTCTTAGAGGCAGCAGCAGCAGTCTTTCTGGCCTGCTTGCCTTTGTTCCAGGACTGGTTAGGTTTCCAGCCCGGCTTGGATTGAGCAAACGTTCCCTCCTGACTTGTAGCAGAGGAAGTTGATGCTGCACCTGCCTTGAAGTTTCGAAAGGCACGAAAATTAGACTGTTTGGCCTTTGATTTGGCCCTGTCTTGAGGAAGGGTATGACCCTTACCTCCAGTAATGTCAGCAATAATTTCCTTCAAACCAGGCCCGAATAGGGTCTGCCCCTTGAAGGGAATGTTAAGTAATTTAGACTTTGAAGTCACGTCAGCTGACCAAGATTTAAGCCATAGCGCCCTACGCGCCTGGATGGCGAATCCAGAATTGTTAGCCGTTAGTTTAGTCAAATGAACAATTGCGTCAGAAACAAAAGAATTAGCTAGCTTAAGTGTTCTAAGCTTGTCAAGTATTTCAGTCAATGGAGTAGCTGTCTGAAAGGCCTCTTCCAGAGACTCAAACCAGAACGCCGCAGCAGCAGTGACAGGCGCAATGCATGCAAGGGGCTGCAGGATAAAACCTTGTTGAATAATCATTTTCTTAAGGTAACCTTCTAATTTTGTATCCATTGGATCTGAAAAAGCACAACTGTCCTCGACAGGGATAGTGGTACGCTTTGCTAAAGTAGAAACTGCTCCCTCCACCTTAGGGACCGTCTGCCATAAGTCCCGTGTGGTGGCGTCTATTGGAAACATTTTTCTAAAAATAGGAGGGGGGAAAACGGCACACTGGGTCTATCCCACTCCTTATTAATGATTTCTGTAAACCTTTTAGGTATTGGAAAAACATCAGTACACACCGGCACTGCATAGTATTTATCCAGTCTACACAATTTCTCTGGTACTGCAATTGTGTCACAGTCATTCAGAGCAGCTAACACCTCAGCAAGCAATACACGGAGGTTCTCAAGCTTAAATTTAAAAGTAGAAATATCTGAATCAGGTTTCTCCAAATCAGAAATGTCACCCACAGACTGAAGCTCTCCTTCCTCAGCTTCTGCATATTGTGACGCAGTATCAGACATGGGCCTTAAGGCATCTGCGCGCTCTGTACTACGTCTAACCCCAGAGCTATCGCGCTTTCCTCTGAATGCCGGCAGTCTGGCTAATACCGCTGACAGGGTGTTATCCATGATTGCCGCCATGTCCTGCAAAATAATCGCTATGGGCGTCTTTGATGTACTTGGCGCCATTTTAGCATGAGTCCCTTGAGCGGGAGTCAAAGGGTCTGACACGTGGGGAGAGTTAGTCGGCATAACTTCCCCCTCGCCAGAATCCTCTGGTGATAAAAAATTTTAAAGATAAAAGCTGATCTTTATTGTTTAAAGTGAAATCAATACATTTAGTACACATTCTCATATGGGGTTCCACCATGGCTTTTAAACTTAATGAACAAGGAGTTTCCTCTATGTCAGACATGTTTATACAGACAAGCAATGAGACTAGCAAGCTTGGAAAACACTTTACATCAAGTTAAACAAGCAATATAAAAAACATTACTGTGCCTTTAAGGGAAACAAATTTTGCTAAAATTTGAAATAACAGTGAAAAAAGGCAGTTAAACTAACGAAATTTTTACAGTCTATGTAACAAGTTAGCAGAGCATTGCACCCACTTGCAAATGGATGATTAACCCCTTAATACAAAAAACGGATTAACAAATTGAAAAAAAAAACGTTTTTTAAACAGCCACAACAACTGCCACAGCTCCACTGTGGCTTTACCTTCCTCAATATATGACTTTTGAAGCCTTTTGAGCCCTTCAGAGATGTACTAAAGCATGCAGTGGACTGCTGAGGGAAGCTGAATGTCTCTGTCTGTAATTTTAACTGCGCAAAAAAGCGCTAAAATAGGCCCCTCCCACTCATATTATAACAGTGGAAAGCCTCAGGAAACTGTTTCTAGGCAAAAATCAAGCCAGCCATGTGGGAAAAACTAGGCCCCAATAAGTTTTATCACCAAAGCATATATAAAAATGATTAAACATGCCAGCAAACGTTTTATATAGCACATATATACCTCTGATAGCAAGCCTGATACTAGTCGCTATTAAATCACTGTATTTAGGCTTAACTTACATTAATTCGGTATCAGCAGCTTTTTTCTAGCAAATTCCATCCCTAGAAAAACTTAAACTGCACATACCTTATTGCAGGATAACCTGCACGCCATTCTCCCTCTGAAGTTACCTCACTCCTCAGACATATGTGTATTACTTCTGCTAAGATCATAGAAAAACGCAGGCAGATTCTTCTTCTAAATGCTGCCTGAGATAAAATAGTACAACTCCGGTACCATTTAAAAACAAACTTTTGAAAAAACTAACTATATTACACCACTTTCCTCTTACTAACTCCAGCTATGTTGAGAGCTTGCAAGAGAATGACGGGATATGGCAGTTAGGGGAGGAGCTATATAGCAGCTCTGCTGTGGGTGATCCTCTTGCAACGTCCTGTTGGGAAGCAGAATATCCCACAAGTAATGGATGATCCGTGGACTGGATACACCTTACAAGAGAAACTGTTAAAATGCAATCTGAAAGAGGTGGGCTTCAAGGTCTAAGAAATTAGCATATGAACCTCCTAGGTTAAGCTTTCAACTAAGAATACCAAGAGAACAAAGCAAAATTGGTGATAAAAGTAAATTGGAAAATTGTTTAAAATTACATGCTCTATCTGAATCATGAAAGTTTATTTTGGCCTAGACTGTCCCTTTAAACTAATAACACCTAATCTAATAGCCCTATTAAAATAAAAAATCCCTCCAAAATAAAAAAACAAACCTAGCCTAAACTAAACTACCAATAGCCCTTAAAAGGGCCTTTTGCGTGGCATTGTCCCAAAGTAATCAGCTCTTTTACCTGTAAAAAAAAATACAAAGAACCCCCCAACAGTAAAACCCACCACCCACACAACCAACCCCCCAAATAAAAACCTATCTAAAAAAACCTAAGCTCCCCATTGCCCTGAAAAGGGCATTTGGATGGGCATTGCCCTTTTAAGGGCAGTTAGCTCTTTTGCTGCCCAAAGTCCCTAACCTAAAAATAAAACCCACCCAATACACCCTTAAAAAAGCCTAACACTAACCCCCTGAAGATCGACTTACCGGGAGGGCAATTAGCTCTTTTGCCGCCCAAAGTCCCTAACCTAAAAATAAAACACACCCAATACACACTTAAAAAAACACTAACCCCCTGAAGATCGACTTACCGGGAGACGTCTTCATCCAAGCCAGGCGAAGTGGTGCTCCAGACGGGCAGAAGTCTTCATCCAAGCCGGGCGAAGTGGTCCTCCAGACGGGCAGAAGTCTTCATCCAAGCTGGGCAGAAGTGGTCCTCTAGACGGGCAGAAGTCTTCATCCATCCGGCGTGGAGCGGGACCATCTTCAAGACATCCGACGACTAACACAGAATGAAGGTACCTTTAAGTGACGTCAAGATGGCGTCCCTTAGATTCCAATTGGCTGATAGAATTCTATCAGCCAATCGGAATAAAGGTAGAAAAAATCCTATTGGCTGATGCAATCAGTCAATAGGATTGAGTTTGCATTCTATTGGCTGATTGGAACAGCCAATAGAATGCAAGCTCAATCTTATTGGCTGATTGGATCAGCCAACAGGATTGAACTTCAATCCTATTGGCTGATTGCATCAGCCAATAGGATTTTTTCTACCTTAATTCCGATTGGCTGATATATTTCCATCTTGGATGACGTCACTTAAAGGTACCTTCACTCTGTGTTAGTCGTCAGATGAAGAGGATGGTCCGCGTCGATGTCTTGAAGATGGACCCGCTTCGCGCCGGATGGATGAAGATAGAAGATGCTGTCTGGATGAAGACTTCTGCCCGTCTGGAGGACCACTTCTGTCCGGCTTGGATGAAGACTTCTGCCCGTCTGGCGCACCACTTCGCCTGGCTTGGATGAAGACGTCTCCCGGTAAGTCGATCTTCAGGGGGTTAGTGTTTTTTTAAGTGTGGGCGGCAAAAGAGCTAATTGCCCTTTTAAGGGCAATGCCCATCCAAATGCCCTTTTCAGGGTAATGGGGAGCTTAGGTTTCTTTAGATAGGTTTTTATTTGGGGGGTTGGTTGTGTGGGTGGTGGGTTTTACTGTTGGGGGGGTTGTTTGTATTTTTTTTTTTTACAGGTAAAAGAGCTGATTACTTTGGGGCAATGCCCTGCAAAAGGCCCTTTTAAGGGCTATTGGTAGTTTAGTGTAGGCTAGCGTTTTGTTTTACTTTGGGGGGGATTTTTTATTTTAATAGGGCTATTACATTCAGTGTAATTAGTTATAATTTGTTTATTATTTTCTGTAATTTAGTGTTTGTTTGTTTTTGTACTTTAGCTAATTTAATTTAGGTAATTGTATTTTATTTAGTTAATTTATTTAATTATAGTGTAGTGTTAGGTGTAATTGTAACTTAGGTTAGGTTTTATTTTACAGGTACTTCTATATTTATTTTAGCTAGGTAGTTATTAAATAGTTAATAACTATTTAGTAACTATTCTACCTAGTTAAAATAAATACAAACTTGCCTGAAAAATAAAAATAAACCCTAAGCTATCTACAATGTAACTATTAGTTATATTGTAGCTATTTTAGGGTTTATTTTATAGGTAAGTATTTAGTTTTAAATAGGAATAATTTAGTTAATGATTGGAATTTTTAGTTATATTTCTTTTAATTATATTTAAGTTAGGGGGTGTTAGGGTTAGACTTAGATTTAGGGGTTAATAACTTTAAAATAGGGGCGGCAGATAAGTGGTCAATAAATGTAGGTAGGGGGCGGCGATGTTAGGGACAGCAGATTAGGGATTAATAATATTTAACTAGTGTTTGTGAGGCGGGAGTGCGGCGGTTTAGGGGTTAATATATTTATTATAGTGTCGGCGATGTCCGGTTCGGCAGATTAGGGGTTAAAAATTTTCTTTTAGTGTTTGCGATGCGGGAGGGCCTGGGTTTAGGGGTTAATAGGTAGTTTATGGGTGTTAGTGTACTTTTTAGCACTTTAGTTAAGAGTTTTATGCTACGGTGTTGTAGTGTAAAACTCTTAACTACTGACTTTAAAATGCGGTACCAGTCTTGACAGGAGAGGGTCTACCGCTCACTTTTTGGCAGACTCGTAATACCGGCGCTATGCAAGTCCCATTGAAAAAAAGAGGATACGCAATTTACGTAAGTGGATTTGCGGTATTTCCAAGTCTGGCCAAAAAAGTGAGCGGTACACCTGTACCTGCATGACTCGTCAAACCAGCAGGCGTTAAAAAGCAGCCTTAGGACCGGCTAACGCTGCTTTTTAAGCCTAACGCAAAACTCGTAATCTAGCCGTATGTTTGCACAGATAATCTACAGAAAGACTTACTTTGCTTTGTCTGTAATCATAAAAAGGCGAGAATAAGCAAACACATATTATCAAGACACAAATCAGGGGGAGGACTAGAACTACCAAATTTATTGTCTTACTATTTTTCAGCCAGAATGACTCATACAACACAATGGTATTATTACTTGACTAAGAAAATTCAGTGGGTACAGCTAGAAGCTAATATGGCAAACACTACAGATATCTCACAACTCCTCTGGATGACTAAATTCAATAGACCCCCACTAGTAAACAATGTTGTGGCTATCGCACATCCAATTGACATCTGGAACAGAGTTACGACTAAATTATCATTGCACAACCCTAAATCCAAAATTACCCCATCAATAACTTACAATATGCTTATAGATAAAGCAGTACAAGAAAAATGGGCAAACAAAAGGCCTATACAGAATAGCTGAAACGTTAATTAATGGAGAATTCATGAATATCCTACAATATAATTAATTAGACCCTACAGATTCACACACATGGTTCCACTATCTTCAGTTAAAGGAACAGTACACTGTCAAATTGTTTTTCCATTAATGTATTTTCAATGACTTGTTATACCAGCTGCAGAGTATAAAATGTATGGGAAATTGCATTTCAGGTTTATTTGTGTATATGAAGTAGCTGGTTTTGTGCTTTGAAACCACAGCCTATTACAATGGGTTAAACTTAAAGGTAATATCAGATCTCATTATGTTATCACTTTGTGTACACACACAGGCTACCTTATCTTATATTTGTCTAGAAAACCAAACCTCAATACACAGAGAGAACAATGGAAAATTATCATTTTATTAGTTAACGGTCCTGTGCACCACTGAGAGTGTAACTTTTTCTGCTGGCTGTGTTTACTTTAAAATGCTGAAATAGGAGTCAAGGATCTACTTGAAAACAATTTAATTCACTCCAGCAGGTAAAATGGATCATTGGGAATAATTTAAAGGGGAGAAAAATTTTGGGTAAACTGTCCCTTTAAGATCAAGAGTAGCAGAAGTCATCGGACCATCGTTAACCTATACAGCTATTACTACACCCCTTGAATCTTTGTACCTTGCACAAACAAGACGGAAAGGTTTAATAAGACTTTTATATCCCATTATTAATCTCAAGCAGGCAGATAAAAAGACAACACATATGAGAAAATAGGAAACAGACTTAGCGAACCTGGAACGCAGCCCCAAATTTACATGTAATGCAAATCTCCAAGAAAATTATTTAAAAACCGCCTTTAGATGGTATTTACACCCAACACAATTCCATAATACTGAGGTTTGTACAAGTAGCCTATGCTTTAGGAAGTGCGTGGAGGAGGGCACGTATTTACATACTTGGTGGCAATGCCCTACAATACGCAAGATATGGGAAAAAAACAACTGAACTTATAAGAACCATATTAGAGAAAGAGGTAACTATAGGCCCAGAACATGGACTACTACATTTTCCGGTGCAAGAACTCACTACACAACAAAGCTTGTGGCTACAATATGTACCGCAACCAGACTTTGCATAGCTAGGTATTGGAAGACAGAACCTATTAGTTATAAAATAATAGAGCAAGAGATAGAATAGATATACCAAATGAGTAGTGCGGCAGCTGATTTAGTATCTACTAGGGACCAGTTCCTAGCATTATGGGAACCATGGATAATGTTTATTGTAGCCAGATAAGGGAAAAACACCCTCTACCCAGAACACCTTTAAGAGGAATGCATACACCAGACAATTTATATTTTGATAGAAACATTCACAACCCCTGCACTTCTATTACTGTTTAGTGTTGATTATGAGACCTTGTTGATCCATATATTAACCCTGTTATATCCTCGATCTGAATGGGGGATTACTGAAAATGAACGTATTGGTATTGTTATGCATTTACTTTCTTTCTGTAACATTTTCATTTAACATGTTATAAAATGTTATAACATCCAATAAAATACTACCATAAAAAAATAATATTTTCATTCATTTATTTTGTCCAATTTTCTAGTAATTTAACTGAAAATGGAAGGTTTTCAATTATCCTGAGTTTCTATAAAGTAATGAGTGCTGACATGTTGAAACCTAGGCTTCTCTTCTCCCTGATGAGAACAAGCAGCTTTTGAATTCCTGTGGTGCAAGCTTGTCCGCTGTTTCTTAACCTCTCTTCCAGCTCTGAGCTGGTGGTTTAAAATCACCCCCAACGTATCCAAACAGTGCAATTGAAAGCGGGACAAGTTCCCTAACAGGCAACCCTATTTGCCTGCACATTGATAAATGGAGCCCATAGTGTGCAAACAATAGCTGTGTGGAGCTTAAAGCTAGTTACTTTAACATTGTTATTTTCCACATTGTTTGCACGCTTTATATGAGTGTAACTGTCCGCAACAGAAAAGATTAGATAAAGGTAACCTAGATTTCAACATGGAGGCAACCATTATTTTATAGAAACTAAAATATTTATTAGCAACTAAAACTTTAATTTTAATTTTTTTTAATATTCACACAATTAATATTAATTTATAACAAAAATACATATTACTCCTAGTGCAGATCAGTATGTAGAAATAAACCCACTTGTTGTTCCCAACAGATGGATACTCACAAAGTTTAAAGCACACTATAGTGCAATTGTAGCATGCTGGGTATATTGTAGTGGCCCAGCGCACATAGAAACCAAGGTTGTTTTCAGCTCCAAATTCTTTTCGCAATGAATGATCTTATCAGTACCACACGCTACGCGTTTCTCAGCGCTGAGAAACGCGTAGTGTGTGATACTGATAAGATTTATATATTTTATCTGTAAACTGTTTTTAATACTTTGATTATAAAGTAATTTGATATACTGGAGTCTCCTTTCCATCATTCATTGCTAAAAGAATTTGGAGCTGAAAACAACCTTGGTTTCTATGTGCGCTGGGCCACTACAATATACCCAGCATGCTACAATTGCACTATAGTGTGCTTTACACTTTGTGAGTAACCATCTGTTGGGAACAGCAAGTGGGTTTATTTCTACATACTGATCTGCACTAGGAGTCGCCCTCTTTGTTTTTTCCATTTCTCAGACTACAGAAAATTGCATTTTCTAGGAGGAGCAGCCCTTGCATTGGTGCACAGTCAACTGGGACACTGCAGAGTTCCCAGAACGTCTATCTAGGAATGATCTTTGCCTTCACAAATTGTGAGTATAATTCTTTTTATGAGTATTATTATATTATACAGTTGCAAGAAAAAGTATGTGAACCCTTTGGAATGATATGGATTTCTGCACAAATTGGTCATAAAATGTGATCTGATCATCATCTAAGTCACAACAATAGACAATCATAGTCTGCTTAAACTAATAACACGCAAAGAATGAAATGTTGCCATGTTTTTATTGAACACACCATGTAAACATTCACTTTGCAGGTTTACATAGTGTGTTCAATAAAAACATGGCAACATTTAATTCTTTGTGTGTTATTAGTTTAAGCAGACTGTGATTGTCTATTGTTGTGACTTAGATGATGATCAGATCACATTTTATGACCAATTTGTGCAGAAATCCATATCATTCCAAAGGGTTCACATACTTTTTCTTGCAACTGTATATTGGCTACACTAGGAGGCTCCCTTTCTCTTCTTTAATATTTGCTTTAAATGCATCATTATATTTAGCATGTCCTTACTGCTTAAAGTTTCTTTAATCTACTGAAGTATGTATCTTAAACTAGTTTATGGATATGGAAGCCAACATACTTTAGTATAGAGAAAATGTCTATTTTTCCAACCATAGCTTGATTAAAAGTAGTTGTTTTTCACTAACTCTATGTAAAAGTTATGCACTAGCAAAAATGCTTCTAATAAAAGTGATCCCGGGACTTGCAAGGGAGCGTGCATCTGGCATGTGCAGGCACAGTCATGTTATTTCCCTATTCAGTTTAAGAAAATGTACCATGAAACCTCATGGGATTTCAGTGAAATCTCAGGAGATCACAGTAAAGCAAAGCATGACCTCAGCACTGCTGATTGGCTATTTTTCAACCTGCAGCTGGACAGTAGATAATATAATATGGATTGCACAACAATTTACCAATTTTCAGACACTTCTTGATATAACTACCATCAACTATTTTCAATTATACTAGAGCTAAACGAGAACATCTGTCATATCCATACACTAGTCAGATAGGAGTTGAGGATTAATGTTATATAATAAGATATATACATATTACTCATAAGAATGTGAAATATAGATACTATCATCACATACAGGTCATTCAATTTTCACATAGTATTAGCCTTCACAAATACTATATTACATTTTTGATTTGCATAAATTTACTCATTTATAAACACAATGTATTACACCCATTAGTAGGTTAAATTAGTTCATGATCTATTATCAACAATAAGTATGGTATTAGATCCCAGCCATCATACATAACGGGATTCAGTTTATGTCCCCCTTATACGTCGTTCTAGAGGGGATACATCGTTATGACTAGTATACATATTTCAGAGTAAGATAGAGTGAAGAGTATGACTGTCACTGGTGATGTGCTCTAGTACACGCCCCTCCATACATTCCATTGGTAACATAATCTAGAGATCATGCTTACGCCCCCAATAGACGTCATTCGAGACGGGATACATTTTCATGCCCACCACACAAATTTCAGAGTAAGATTGTATGCACAAAGAGTATGATTGTCACTAGTGACGCACTTAAGTACACGCCCCCTCATACATTTTATTTGTAATGTCACCTAGTTCACATTCATTATACAACAGGAGGTAAGACTCTTGATTTTAGACGTCATGTATGACGTGATATAGTTCACATCCCTAATACACGCCCCCAGAGACGCGATCAAGCTTTTGCCCATTATATAGGCAAAATATCACAAATTGGAAATTTGCCCTAGTTAAGAGGTGGCTTTTATTGAGAATGGATATCTAATATACAAATTCTTTAAGAGATCCTATCAGGTGGGTCCTTCACTTTACATTAATATATATGAGCGAATTGGTTCACCACTTGCACACTTCAGACAATAGATTTCCTTCAAACAAGAGAGTAAAAGATTGTATGTATATTTTAATGTATTTGAAAGTATTATATTCATTATGTTCATAAACACGGACTGATAATATTGTCCACAATAATTCAGAGTTGGGGGTAAATGTATGTAGGTGCGGACAGACATGATCCGCTATAGCAAATCATGTCCGCCGCACATCGATAAATACCGACAGCATACACTGTCAGCATTTATCATTGCACCAGCAGTTCTTGTGAACTGCTGGTGCAAAACCGCCCCCTGCAGATTTGCAGCCAATTGGCTGCTAGCAGGGGGTTTCAATCAACCCAATCGTATTCAATCAGGCTGATTGCTGTCCGCCACCTCAGAGGACCGCTGCTTCTTAACTTCCGCTTCAGTCAGAACTGAAGTGGAGAGGGTCGGAAGCAGCATCCACTGCTTCATAAGTCGCCCCCCTAGACTGTATTCAGAATAATTTTTATAACTTTAGTTTTTTTATTGTACACTATTGATAAGGTGTGGTCATTTATGGTAATTGGTGCAATATAAGGTTGTATATACACATTTATATATATATATATATATATATATATATATATATATATATATATATATATATATCAGTGGCGTATTTAGGTTTTGTGCTGCCCTGGGCAATTAACATTGGCTAGCAAAAGACTTGTATACAGGTGGGTTAAATTGCATGCATCTCATACCATTTTCTCCCTGAGAGAAGGGAGAGAAGGTAGAGAAAAGAAGGTGAGGGGAGGAAAGAAAAGAAGGGGAGGGGAGAAAAGGGAGGGAAAGGAAAGAAGGAAGGGAGGGAGGGAGAGAGAGAAGAGAAAAGTGGGTAGGGAGAGGAGAAAAGGGGTAGGGAAAGAAGGGAAACCCGGATCTTAATGTGGTGATCTTGCACCAGATTCAATAAGGCTCCGAAAAGAGCCGAATAGCACTTTCTTACGTATTCAGATCCTAGAGAACCTTATGAATGCACAAGTCTACTGCAGAATATTGTGGCACTTTACAAATAAACAATAACAATTATATATAAGAAAGAGCAAAAGACAGTTGCATGCAATTAAAATTAACAGAATATTATGGTAAGCAGGGCCGATTTGATTTAAATCACAATTTAAATCCCTAGTCAGACAGACCGATTTAAATCAATTTAAATCATTGCTTTCATTTTTACAATAATAACTTTTTATATTATCTTTCCAGTTATATCAGATCATTATTGATTTGGTAAAATATCATAAGATATACATAGATAGATCAATTAAATGAGGCTAGGGTAAAGTGCCACGGTATAACCATGCTTGTGAGGGAAGATCTCTTCAAATCATTACTCTCTAGTATTGCGGAGCTTGAACAAAAAATGTGTCACAATTTTGCTGATCTAATCTCGACACTGCAACGGTGAGAACCAGAGTTTCCTTCGCTCAATTAGAGAGGACTAGATCCCGAAAAATAGAGAAACAGCAGCACTTAAAGAGGAGTCTGAGGGCCAAATATAAAAAAAAATTCACCTTTATTTTGACATAAAAATAAAAACTGGTACAAGGCTAGCAAACTCCCTGTCTAGTTTCGTGCTCCATTGAGCACTTAATCATAGGGTGAGTTTGCTCTGTGCACATTCCCTACTTAAAGGGATAGTGCACCTGTTGACAATTTAATATGTTTATTAAGAAATACAACATCACACTAGTATTTAAAATACTACAAAAATAATAATAATATTTTCTTAAATACATTTGCTATGGCTGAATGAATGATAGGAGTAGTTGGATCAAGAAGAAAGGGACCTATAAATGTAGTCATGGTCCATGTGTCACTTGTGGTTTCTTATATGTTGGGAATGGTTTTAGGAGTACTGTTATGGGGGAAGAATTTTTGCACAAGTTTTATGCTAATTGTAGGACTACATTTGTAGTATATCTTCTGGAATGCAAATTTTGTAAGTTACAGTATACAGGTCAAACAACAAGAGAACTCAGATCTAGGGTTAGGGAACACATTAGGGACACAAGAGAGTATGTAAAGGAATCTGCAGTGGCTAGGCACTTTAACCTGACTCATATGACCAATGTCTTTGATATGAAAGTTCAAGTCATAGATCGTATAATGTTTCCCCCCAGGGGAGGTGATAGATGTAAATTATTACTCAAACAGGAATTGTATTGTATATATAAATTGAGGACTATCACTCCCCTGGGTTTGAACCGTGAATGGGATATGAGCTATTTTGTAGAGTAATACTAGGGACAATTGTCTGCGCATAGATTTTGTATTTTACTCTGTGTCTTCAAATATTTATATATGTGTGGATCAGACATGCACTGAGGGTTTCTTTCTGATGCCAAGCGTATAATTATAATTATCTATTAGATATTACATGTGTTCTTCCTAAAAAGATAAACACGTATAATACATTTGAAATTTTGGTTTTAATAATTGTGATGAAATTTTGTCTTATGGTGCATTCAAAGTGTTCATGTATGCTGTTATATATATTCCTTTTCATTCATTCAGCCATGGCAAATGTATTTAAGAAAATATTATTATTATTTTTGTAGTATTTTAAATACTAGTGTGATGTTGTATTTCTTAATTAACATATTAAATTGTCAACAGGTGCACTATCCCTTTAAGTAGGGAATATGCACAGAGCAAACTCACCCTATGATTAAGTGCTCAATGGAGCACAAAACTAGTCAGGGAGTTTGCAAGCCTTGTACCAGTTTTTATTTTTATGTCGAAATAAAGGTGAATTTTATTTTTATATTTGGCCCTCAGACTCCTCTTTAAGCGCTGCTGTTTCTCTATTTTTCGATATTTTTATACGGCTTCACTGGCCGTTTTTTTCAGCAAGCACCCCTGCTACCCACTTGCTGTGTTAACCTCCGCTTGTTCCGTGACATCAGGACTTCCGGATTTGCAGCGGCTTGGTCTGTGTGTGTTAGGACTAGATCCCACCACGCTATCTAGTACCCAGATGCAGGAGGCTAATGAGACGCAGTATATTCAACTAACAGACTCCTACAATCTGGTACATTCCAAACAATGAAGGGGAGAGCAACACTAAAGACAGACACGCAAGCGATGGATTTGTCAGCGATACACCATTTTATGTCAGTGCCCCATATAACTTTTGAAAAAGCCGAAACAGAGCCTACAGGTAGCCGGCGGGAGATGCCTGTCATACCGCAAAATGTAAGTATCACCCCGGCACCCGAAACCACACTCGCACAGTTCACCTGGACGGCAGGGGGAGACTGAGGGGGATGCCCCTGGAAGGATGTGTGGACGCCTCCTGCCTCTCAGTGCTAATATCAGTGGCGTCCCCTGTCAATTTGAGATCAATGGAAGACACAAGCCAGACTATAGCAAACCACATAGCAGCTCTGGCCTATGACTATGTGTTGGGGATGTTGCTCCTGAGCTTAGACATCTTAGACGCACTCGTTGCAGCAATGTCTGGGAACATATTTATTCTTAAGGCCCTGCCGATTGTACTTGTGAAAGATATGCTGCGGAAACAAACTCTCAAGTCATTCCACCTCAATGTGGCATAGGATAAGGCTCCTCTAATAACAGATATGAAGTGGACAACACTTTAAGCTGTATTCCTAAACTTCTTTTTATGTTTAGCTTAATTTCTATTATATACTAATGTTGATAGATCTAAATAGCTCATCATAAAGGTTTGTACTTCAAGCTTTATACATGTTCTAGGTTTACATATATAACCTCCCTATTGATTGAGAATATTACTTTAGTTTCTCTTAGAAGAGTAACACTTATATTCAACTTATACTCAACTAGGGTTGCTGTGATCAGCTCTAATGTTATGCGCTTTCACACCAGTTTCAATTCCCATGCTGCCCAGAAACAGCTCAAAGGGTAATTAATAGGATCTGAGACCTATACTGAAGGAGCTCACCTCCCTAATCAGCTGCACAAGCGGATACCAGCAAGCTCTCAACATTTATACCTCTAGCTACCCTCTTTCCTACTTCCTTGAACATAGTATCAAAGTATTCTGTCTTTAATTGAACAAATGTGTTAACATGGGTCTATGCAAAGACCAATATAGTCTAACTCTCACTGGCCCCATAACTAGTAAAACCCTAGGTCAACTCTTATAGTATAGATAGGGGAAATTAATACCACAATAGACCTGAAATAGAGTAATTACTCATCCCTTACACCTTTTACAATACATTTATGTTGCATATGGTAATTCACAATAGAAACCTATTACAGTGTAATCATACTAATAGAATCCGCCCCCCAACCACCAACACTATAGGCCCCAGAGATTACATATCTACCATACGGGTCTAAATATTTCCTGTATAGTTTATTACCTTAGTAGAAACTTGAATGTTTGCTTATGATAAGTAATTTTTAATTTATAAGTGTAATTAGTATGCTTATTTAAATATTACTTGTACCTTATACACCATCCTCGGTTTCACTGGAGGTTATTGGTCACATATTGTTAATAGAAGGTTATCAGCAACATTACACTATTACCTGTATCTACCCTGCAAATGAGCTCCTATCCCTAACTTATAACTAATAGCCTATTAGAGTACATACTATTAGAGTACCTCAAACTAGAGTCTATGTCCTGCTCTGCTTTATTTATATATAACTGTGGCTTTGGACAATAAGACATGTTCGAGGATCATACAATTGCAAATTCATCTAAGAGAAGTCTCCCCCCTCAACAGCTCTGTGCCTTCAGACTCATAAGTATGGCCAGGTTCCATAGGGACCATATTTACCATTAGCTAATCTATAACTCTCACCTATAGTATATTATTTTTATATGACGGTGTTGGATCCAATTATTTAATAAAACCTCAAGTGGTGCGTGGTGCTTACCCGCTGAAAAACTATTTTAATCTACTATGAAGTTATAGTTTACTATTAGTATAACAATTATATTTCAAATGTATTATGTGTCATTAGACCCAATGGGGTCACTGATCCGACTAATATATCTCATTAGCTTTTTCTATATCAAAGGGCCCATAACCAGCCAGCTAACTAGTCGTCCATGGAAGCTTCTAAAACTATAAAATGGAGGTTTCAAAAGTTCATAGTTTATCATTCATTTTGCTTTTACTTATGTCATTGTAAGGTGACTCATGAAAAATTGTCATTTATGTAATGTAACAGTTATTGTATGCTCTGTTTTTCTAATTGTCCCTGTTCAAAACCTCAATAAAAGATTTAATTGTAAAAAATATATATATATATATATATATAAAACAGAAAGTGCCTAATCTGAAGTGTAAAGTAATATAAAATACAATGCACAAAGTGTAAATGCAATAGACCTCTTACATGCAGTGCTACATTGAACTCTCCTTCAGATACGGATATGAGAGAGATCTTGCCGTGCTGGAGAGTTCCACCCTTTTTCTTTGATCATTTAGTGAGTTCAGCCCCCCGTGAAGTGTGCACTACAATTTCTTTGATCATCATACTCCTAGCGAAAATGCTACAACCAATAAAGAGGACTAATAGAAGACTCTGCTACACACAGCACAACAATAACATACAACAGGCACAGAACTATTTGCAGGTCTAAAAAACCTCAAGAGAAATCACATTACCACAGTGCCTCTGAGAATCTGGATGGTGAATTGAAATAAATGCTAATTTGTAGACACATACGGCTAGATTCCAAGTAGTGCGCTGACTGCAGCGCCAATTCGATATGTTTTTTCTTTAGGCTCCCTTGAGCGTCTTCAGCCTCTCTAGCCTCACCAGTCCTTATGTTATTAAATAAAAAACATATTGTGTTTGCGTTGCACTTAGGACGTGACTTGTAATCTCTGCGCTAAATAGTAAATGTCCCTATAAAATGTTACCATATGGCGCACATTATGAACAAGCACATTTCCTTTTCTGGTTTGCAGAGGCATGTCTGTCTCCAGTAACAGTGTTTTAGAAGTATTCACATTGATAACCAAACATGCATTTACAACTAGCTTCAATCCAAAAACAGAATTTATGTTTACCTGATAAATTACTTTCTCCAACGGTGTGTCCGGTCCACGGCGTCATCCTTACTTGTGGGATATTCTCTTCCCCAACAGGAAATGGCAAAGAGCCCAGCAAAGCTGGTCACATGATCCCTCCTAGGCTCCGCCTACCCCAGTCATTCGACCGACGTTAAGGAGGAATATTTGCATAGGAGAAACCATATGTTACCGTGGTGACTGTAGTTAAAGAAAATAAATTATCAGACCTGATTAAAAAAACCAGGGCGGGCCGTGGACCGGACACACCGTTGGAGAAAGTAATTTATCAGGTAAACATAAATTCTGTTTTCTCCAACATAGGTGTGTCCGGTCCACGGCGTCATCCTTACTTGTGGGAACCAATACCAAAGCTTTAGGACACGGATGAAGGGAGGGAGCAAATCAGGTCACCTAAATGGAAGGCACCACGGCTTGCAAAACCTTTCTCCCAAAAATAGCCTCAGAAGAAGCAAAAGTATCAAATTTGTAAAATTTAGTAAAAGTGTGCAGTGAAGACCAAGTCGCTGCCTAACATATCTGATCAACAGAAGCCTCGTTCTTGAAGGCCCATGTGGAAGCCACAGCCCTAGTGGAGTGAGCTGTGATTCTTTCAGGAGGCTGCCGTCCGGCAGTCTCATAAGCCAATCGGATAATGCTTTTAATCCAGAAGGAGAGAGAGGTAGAATTTGCTTTTTAACCTCTCCGTTTACCAGAATAAACAACAAACAAAGACGAAGTTTGTCTGAAATCCTTAGTAGCTGCTAAGTAAAATTTGAGAGCACGAACTACATCCAAGTTGTGCAACAAACGTTCCATCTTTGAAACTGGATTAGGACACAAAGAAGGCACAACTATCTCCTGGTTAATGTTTTTGTTAGAAACAACTTTTGGAAGAAAACCAGGTTTAGTACGCAAAACCACCTTATCTGCATGGAACCCCAGATAAGGAGAAGAACACTGCAGAGCAGATAATTCTGAAACTCTTCTAGCAGAAGAAATTGCAACCAAAAACAAAACTTTCCAAGATAATAACTTAATATCAACGGAATGTAAGGGTTCAAACGGAACCCCCTGAAGAACTGAAAGAACTAGGTTGAGACTCCAAGGAGGAGTCAAAGGTTTGATTCTAACCAGAGCCTGAACAAAGGCTAGAACATCTGGCACAGCTGCCAGCTTTTTGTGAAGTAACACAGACAAGGCAGAAATCTGTCCCATCAAGGAACTTGCAGATAATCCTTTTTCCAATCCTTCTCGAAGGAAGGATAGACTCTTAGGAATCTTAACCTTGTCCCAAGGGAATCCTGTAGATTCACACCAACAGATATATTTTTCCCAAAATATGTGGTAAATTTTTCTGGTTACAGGCTTTCAGGCCTGAACAAGAGTATCAATAACAGAATCTGAGAACCCTCGCTTTGATAAGATCAAGCGTTCAATCTCCAAGCAGTCAGCTGGAGTGGGTCGAACGGACCTAGAACAAGAAGGTCTCGTCTCAAAGGTAGCTTCCATGGTGGAGCCGATGACATATTCACCAGATCTGCATACCAAGTCCTGCGTGGCCACGCAGGAGCTATCAAGATCACCGACGCCCTCTCCTTTGATCCTGGCTACCAGCCTGGGGATGAGAGGAAACGGCGGGAACACATAAGCTAGTTTGAAGGTCCAAGGTGCTACTAGTGCATCCACTAGAGCCGCCTTGGGATCCCTGGATCTGGACCCGTAGTAAGGAACTCTGAAGTTCTGACGAGAGGCCATCAGATCCACGTCTGGAATGCCCCACGGTTGAGTGACTTGGGCAAAGATTTCCGGATGGAGTTCCCACTCCCCCGGATGCAATGTCTGACGACTCAGAAAAACCGCTTCCCAACTTTCCACTCCTGGGATGTGGATAGCAGACAGGTGGCAGGAGTGAGACTCCGCCCATAGAATGATTTTGGTCACTTCTTCCATCGCTAGGGAACTCCTAGTTCCCCCCTGATGGTTGATGTACGCAACAGTTGTCATGTCGTCTTGATCGAAACCATATGAACTTGGCCCTCGCTTGATTGAATAATAAAAACTACAGTTAAACACTAAAAAACTCTAAGCCATCTCCGTGGAGATGTTGCCTGTACAACGGCAAAGAGAATGACTGGGGTAGGCGGAGCCTAGGAGGGATCATGTGACCAGCTTTGCTGGGCTCTTTGCCATTTCCTGTTGGGGAAGAGAATATCCCACAAGTAAGGATGACGCCGTGGACCGGACACACCTATGTTGGAGAAATTTAAATTGATCAATATTTTTCAATTCAACAGAATTTAGTTACATTTATGTCTCAGCCTTTATTACACACAAGTGTTTCTAAACCAATGGAATTAATTGAATGCTCTCTTAAATAACATGAAGTAACATATTTAATAGATTTCCATATTATACACTACAAAGAATAAAAACATGTAGTGCCAGTATTCTAAATAGCTTTTGAGTTACAAAACATTTTATTACAATGTCAAGTAACAGTGCATCTGTTTCAGCTGAGTGCTGAGATTTCTGCTTCTATACATGAACTAAATGTTAATCTTTATGTGAATGGATTTTTAATAGCCCCGGCTAACAGAAAAATATGTTTGATAGGAACACTGTAAAAGCTGCAGGTTGCAGGCATAAACATTTATGACACAACTTGTGTGAATTTTCAGATGTGCGATTCTGTCCTCTGCTAATTTCTAAACATTCACAATAAATCAACACTAGCAGGCGAGAGTGAGAAGGCCCTTCTAAAGCTTATGTAGCCATTATTGGAATAACATAACTCAGAATGGCAAGGTACAAGTTTATTTTTACCTATGTGTTGAAAAATGACAAACATGTAGAACAAATGACTATAAATAAACCTGAAACCAACCAGAAGGTTTTAACAAAATCGTTTATTTATTTATTTTTTTTGTACACCTGCAATAGTTCTGTGAGGTAAGAACCAACATATTAGTCTACAATATACAAAGGTCAATTATGGCAAAGATATCCAAATAAACAATAGCAAACAATTATTAGAATGTAAAAAAAAAACATAATTTATGTATACCTGATAAATTAATTTGTTTCATGGTGGTGAGAGTCCACGATCCTTACTCTTGGGAATTACTCTTCTCTACCACTATGAGGAGGTGAAGATTCACAAACCCCAGGAGCTCTATAAAACTCCTCCTACCTTATACCTACCTCAGTCTAACGTATCGCCAAGCAAGTAAGGTAAGAAAAAGGAATAAGAGCCATAAAAGGAGCAGAAAAAAAGCTGTATTGAAAAAAATACTAACCCCAGGAAAAAAAACAAAGGGTGGGATCTCATGGACTCTCACCCCCATGAAAGAAACACATTTATCAGGTAAGCATAAATTATTTCTTTTTTTACACTGGTGGGTGAGAGTCCACAATCCTTACTCTTTGGAACTAATACCCAAGCTGAGGAGTCCAAGAGTAATAACATATGGAGGGACTTAAAAACATCTTTTTACTGAGAAAATAAATCCACAACCCCAATAAATTTATTTTGTAATGCACTTACAATAAAATAGGTAAACAGGCAAAGTAATCAAGCTGCCTAAAGGGAGGAACAACATTCTCTCTGCCAATGTAATCTGAAGAAACAACCATAGGCAAAAAAAATAAATGACGTCCGTAAAACAGCCTTATCCTGATGAAAAATCAGATACGAAGGCTCACAAAAAAGAGCAGACAACTCAGAAACTCTCTTAGCAGAATAAATAGCCAAAAAACAACACTTTCCAAGAAAGTAGAGTAATGTCCACTTTATACATAGGTTCAAAAGGAGGAGACTGCAAAACCCTTAACACTAGGTTAAGATTCCATGGAGAAGAAATAGGCTTGAAAACAGGTCTAATACCAGGTCTGAAGTGGTTATAGCAGATGGGAGGCCACTAGAGGTCACTGGCCACAATCTTGCAACTGGTTAAAGTACTATATACTTAGCTAATGACATCAGTAGCAGAGTTCTTCCCATCTTTAGATGGCGGTGCCCATGTGCCGGGAACTGGGACGGCTGCAGGTAATTTCTGACTTGTGACATTATTTTGGTTCTTATAAGAGTATTAGTTACTGTTGAGAAGAATATATAAAGCCTTTATTATGTAGTGCGACAAGAACTTTTATTTAAATACAAGGTTAAAGGGATACTCAAGTCAAAATTAAACTTCATGATTCAGATAAAGCATGTCATTTTAAACAACTTCCTAATTTACTTCCATTAACAAAATGTGCACCAGCTCCTACTGAGCATGTGCAAGAATTCACAGCATATACGTATATGCATTTGTGATTGGATGATGGCTGTCACATGCTACAGGGAGAAATAGACATAACTTTGCCATTTATTTTTTTTAAATCTACTACTCATTTGAAGCTCAGACTAAGTGATATTGCATTGTCTTCTTATCATGCACTTGTTGATTATGCAAATCTATTGTATTGACTAATCTTTTAAGTTTACAGTCCAGTGCTAATTTATGGAATCAACCTAATAACAGCTATAGGGGCCCATTTAACAAGCTCCGTAGGGAGCTTGTGGAACCATGTTTCTGGTGAGTCTTCAGACTCGCCAGAAACAGCAGTTATGAAGCAGCAGTCTAAAGACCGCTGCTCCATAACCCTGTTCGCCGGTTCAATACGCCCACCTAAGCTCGCCTACCATCGCCGCCGCGGACCTGCAAAATTTCGCCTAAGTTATCAATAAAGCTGTCAAAAAGCCGCGCACCAAGTACGGGGCGATGAGCAGCGGATTGTGAGAGTTATCACTCATCCGATCTCGCTGCTCTTCGGCTTTTTCCCAGCTTTATTGATAGCCTGTCACTAAGTACCCACACTAACTACACTGTTCTACCCCCTATACAGGCGCCCCCGGAGCCCCCCGTAACTCAATAAAGTTATTAACCCCTAAACCGCCGCTCCTAGACCCCGCCGCAACTCTTATAAATGTATTAACCCCTAAACCGCCGCTCCCGGACACCGCCGCCACCTACATTATACCTAGTAACCCCTATCCTGCCCCCCCTATACCGTCGCCACCTATAATAAAGTTATTAACCCCTATCCTGCGGATCCCGGACCTCGCCGCAACTAAATAGTTTAACCCCTAAACCACCGCTCCCGGACCCCGCCGCAACCTATATTAAACTTATTAACCCCTAATCTGCCCCCCCTACACCGTCGCCATCTATAATAAAAGTATTAACCCCTATCCTGCCCCCCCCTACACCGCCGCCACTGTAATAAAATTATTAACCCCTAAACGTAAGTCTAACACTAACCCTAAAACCCCCCTAACTTAAATATTAATTAAATAAATCTAAATAATATTTATCTTATTAAATAAATTAATCCTATTTAAAGCTAAATAAACCCTAATATAGCTACAATATAAATAATAATTATATTGTAGCTATCTTAGGATTTATTTTTATTTTACAGGTAAATTTCAATTTATTTTAACTAGGTACAATAGCTATTAAATAGTTATTAACTATTTAATAGCTACCTAGCTAAAATAAAGAGAAATTTACCTGTAAAATAAAAACTAACCTAAGTTACAATTACACCTAACACTACACTATACTTTAATAAATTATTCCTATTTAAAACTAAATACTTACCTGTAAAATAAACCCTAAGATAGCTGCAATGTAATTAATAATTACATTGTAGCTATCTTAGGATTTATATTTATTTTACAGGTAACTTGGTATCTATTTTAGCTAGTTAGAATAGTTATTAAATAGTTATTAACTATTTAATAACTACCTAGCTAAAAAAAATACAAAATTACCTGTAAAATAAATCCTAACCTAAGTTACAATTAAACCTAACACTACACTATCATTACATTAATTAAATAAATTAGTTACAAATAACTACAATTAAATTAAATAAACTAACTAAAGTACAAAAAATAAAAAAAAGCTTAGTTACAAAAAATAAAAAAAATAAGTTACAAACATTTAAAACATATTACAACAATTTTAAGCTACTTACACCTAATCTAAGCCCCCTAATAAAATAACAAAGCCCCCCAAAATAAAAAAATGCCCTACCCTATTCTAAATTAAAAAAGTTCAAAGCTCTTTTACCTTACCAGCCCTTAAAAGGGCCTTTTGCGGGGCATGCCCCAAAGAATGCAGCTCTTTTGCCTGTAAAAGAAAAATACAACCCCCCCAACATTAAAACCCACCACCCACATACCCCTAATCTAACCCAAACCCCCCTTAAATAAACCTAACACTACCCCCCTGAAGATCATCCTACCTTGAGTCGTCTTCAGCCAGCCGACCCACCGATGGAACTGAAAAGGAGATCCGGAGCAGAAGAAGTCATCATCCAAGGCGCGCTGAAGAAGTCTTCCATCCGATGAAGTCATCATCCAGGCAGCGCTGAAGAAGTCTTCCATCCGATGAAGTCATCATCCAGGCGGCGTCTTCAATCTTCATCCATCCGGAGCGGAGCCATCTTCAGACGAGCCGACGCGGAGCCATCCTCTTCTTCCCGACGACTAACAACGAATGGATATTCCTTTAAGGGACGTCATCCAAGATGGCATCCCTTCAATTCCGATTGGCTGATAGGATTCTATCAGCCAATCGGAATTAAGGTAGGAAAAATCTGATTGGCTGATTGAATCAGCCAATCAGATTCAAGTTCAATCCAATTGGCTGATCCAATCAGCCAATCAGATTGAGCTCGCATTCTATTGGCTGATCGGAACAGCCAATAGAATGCAAGCTCAATCTGATTGGCTGATTGGATCAGCCAATCGGATTGAACTTGAATCTGATTGGCTGATTCAATCAGCCAATCAGATTTTTCCTACCTTAATTCCGATTGGCTGATAGAATCCTATCAGCCAATCGGAATTGAAGGGACGCCATCTTGGATGACGTCCCTTAAAGGAATATCCATTCGTCGTTAGTCGTCGGGAAGAAGAGGATGGCTCCGCGTCGGCTCGTCTGAAGATGGCTCCGCTCCGGATGGATGAAGATTGAAGACGCCGCCTGGATGATGACTTCATCGGATGGAAGACTTCTTCAGCGTCGCCTGGATGATGACTTCATCGGATGGAAGATTTCTTCAGCGCGCCTTGGATGATGACTTCTTCCGCTACGGATCTCCTCTTCGGTTCAATCGGTGGGTCGGCTGGCTGAAGACGACTCAAGGTAGGATGATCTTCAGGGGGGTAGTGTTAGGTTTATTTAAGGGGGGGTTGGGTTAGATTAGGGGTATGTGGGTGGTGGGTTTTAATGTTGGGGGGGGGTTGTATTTTTCTTTTACAGGCAAAAGAGCTGAATTCTTTGGGGCATGCCCCGCAAAAGGCCCTTTTAAGGGCTGGTAAGGTAAAAGAGCTTTGAACTTTTTTAATTTAGAATAGGGTAGGGCATTTTTTTTTATTTTGGGGGGCTTTGTTATTTTATTAGGGGGCTTAGATTAGGTGTAAGTAGCTTAAAATTGTTGTAATATGTTTTAAATGTTTGTAACTTATTTTTTTTATTTTTTGTAACTTAGCTTTTTTTATTTTTTGTACTTTAGTTAGTTTATTTAATTTAATTGTAGTTATTTGTAACTAATTTATTTAATTAATGTAATGATAGTGTAGTGTTAGGTTTAATTGTAACTTAGGTTAGGAATTATTTTACAGGTAATTTTGTATTTCTTTTAGCTAGGTAGTTATTAAATAGTTAATAACTATTTAATAACTATTCTAACTAGCTAAAATAAATACCAAGTTACCTGTAAAATAAATATAAATCCTAAAATAGCTACAATGTAATTATTATTTATATTGTAGCTATCTTAGGGTTTATTTTACAGGTAAGTATTTAGTTTTAAATAGGAATAATTTATTAAAGTATAGTGTAGTGTTAGGTGTAATTGTAACTTAGGTTAGTTTTTATTTTACAGGTAAATTTCTCTTTATTTTAGCTAGGTAGCTATTAAATAGTTATTAACTATTTAATAGCTATTGTACCTAGTTAAAATAAATCGAAAGTTGCCTGTAAAATAAAAATAAATCCTAAAATAGCTACAATATAATTATTATTTATATTGTAGCTATATTAGGGTTTATTTTACAGGTAAGTATTTAGTTTTAAATAGGATTAATTTAGTTAATAAGAGAAATAGTATTTAGATTTATTTCATTAATATTTAAGTTAGGGGGGTGTTAGGGTTAGGGTTAGGCTTAGGTTTAGGGGTTAATAATTTTATTACAGTGGCGGCGGTGGGGGGGGGCAGGATAGGGGTTAATACATTTATTATAAGTGGCGACGGTGTAGGGGGGGCAGATTAGGGGTTAATAAGTTTAATATAGGTTGCGGCAGGGTCCGGAGCGGCGGTTTAGGGGTTAAACAATTTATTTAGTTGCGGCGAGGTCCGGGATCCGCAGGATAGGGGGTTAATAACTTTATTATAGGTGGCGACGGTATAGGGGGGCAGGATAGGGGTTAATAACTTTATTATAGGTGGCGACGGTATAGGGGGGGCAGGATAGGGGTTAATAGGTATAATGTAGGTGGCGGCGGGGTCCGGGAGCAGCGGTTTAGGGGTTAATACATATATTATAGTTGCGGCGGAGACCGTGAGCGGCGGTTTAGGGGTTAACATATTTAGTATAGCTTGCGGTGGGCTCCGGGAGCGGCGGTTTAGGGGGTAATAACTTTATTTAGTTGCGGCGGCGTAAGGGGGGGGCAGATTAGGGGTGTTTAGACTCGGGGTACATGTTAGGGTGTTAGGTGCAGAAATCTCCCATAGGAATCAATGGGATATCTGGCAGCAGCGAACATGAACTTTCGCTATGGTCAGACTCCCATTGATTCCTATGGGATCCGCCGCCTCCAGGGCGGCGGGTTGAAAACCAGGTACGCTGGGCCGGAAAAGTGCCCAGCGTACCTGCTAGTTTTTTGATAACTAGCAAAAGTAGTCAGATTGTGCCGCACTTGTGTGCGGAACATCTGGAGTGACGTAAGAATCGATCTGTGTCGGACTGAGTCTGGCGGATCGAAGCTTACGTCACAAAATTCTACTTTTGCCGGTGTAAAGGGCTTGATAACTTAGGCGAATCAGCCTCGCCACAAATACGCTGTGGAATTCCAGCGTATTTGAGGTTGACGGCTTGATAACTAGGCCTCATATAATTAAATCGTCATCTCGTGAAGGAGAGAGGTTTTAAGCTGTGTTAGGGTGGGTGTATCTGAAGTATTCCATGTGTTAAACACTAGTCTTCTAGCAATTAATAAGACTGTACCTAATAGTTTATCCAGACCTAGATTTGGAGTTTGGCGTTAGCCGTGAAAACCAGCGTTAGAGGCTCCTAACGCTGCTTTTAGGCTACCGCCGGTATTTGGAGTCACTCAAAATAGGGTCTAACGCTCACTTTTCAGCCGCAACTTTTCCATACCGCAGATCCCCTTACGTAAATTGCGTATCCTATCTTTTGAATGGGATCTTTCTAACTCCGGTATTTAGAGTCGTTTCTGAAGTGAGCGTTAGACATCTAACGACAAAACTCCAGCCGCAGGAAAAAAGTCAGTAGTTAAGAGCTTTCTGGGCTAACGCCGGTTTATAAAGCTCTTAACTACTGTGCTCTAAAGTACACTAACACCCATAAACTACCTATGCACCCCTAAACCGAGGTCCCCCCATATCGTCGACACTCGAATCATTTTTTTTAACCCCTAATCTGCCGACCGCCACCTACGTTATCCTTATGTACCCCTAATCTGCTGCCCCTAACACCGCCGACCCCTGTATTATATTTATTAACCCCTAATCTGCCCCCCTCAACGTCGCCTCCACCTGCCTACACTTATTAACCCCTAATCTGCCGACCGCAAAGCGCCGCCACCTACGTTATCCTTATGTACCCCTAATCTGCTGCCCCTAACACCGCCGACCCCTATATTATATTTATTAACCCCTAATCTGTCCCCCTCAACGTCGCCTCCACCTGCCTACACTTATTAACCCCTAATCTGCCGACCGGACCTGAGCGCTACTATAATAAAGTTATTAACCCCTAATCCGCCTCACTAACCCTATAATAAATAGTATTAACCCCTAATCTGCCCTCCCTAACATCGCCGACACCTAACTTCAATTATTAAACCCTAATCTGCCGACCGGAGCTCACCGCTATTCTAATAAATGTATTAACCCCTAAAGCTAAGTCTAACCCTAACACTAACACCCCCCTAAGTTAAATATAATTTAAATCTAACGAAATTAATTAACTCTTATTAAATAAATTATTCCTATTTAAAGCTAAATACTTACCTGTAAAATAAATCCTAATATAGCTACAATATAAATTATAATTATATTATAGCTATTTTAGGATTAATATTTATTTTACAGGTAACTTTGTATTTATTTTAACCAGGTACAATAGCTATTAAATAGTTAAGAACTATTTAATAGCTAAAATAGTTAAAATAATTACAAATTTACCTGTAAAAGAAATCCTAACCTAAGTTACAATTAAACCTAACACTATACTATCAATAAATTAATTAAATAAACTACCTACAATTACCTACAATTAACCTAACACTACACTATCAATAAATTAATTAAATACAATTCCTACAAATAAATACAATTAAATAAACTTGCTAAAGTACAAAAAATAAAAAAGAACTAAGTTACAAAAAATAAAAAATTATTTACAAACATAAGAAAAATATTACAACAATTTTAAACTAATTACACCTACTCTAAGCCCCCTAATAAAATAACAAAGACCCTCAAAATAAAAAAATGCCCTACCCTATTCTAAATAACTAAAGTTCAAAGCTCTTTTAGCTTACCAGCCCTGAACAGGGCCCTTTGCGGGGCATGCCCCAAGAAGTTCAGCTCTTTTGCCTGTAAAAAAAAACATACAATACCCAAGCCCCCCAACATTACAACCCACCACCCACATACCCCTAATCTAACCCAAACCCCCCTTAAATAAACCTAACACTAAGCCCCTGAAGATCTTCCTACCTTGTCTTCTTCACCTCACAGGGTTCAACGATCTGTCCAGAAGAGCTCCTCCGATGATCGGAACAGCCAATAGAATGCGAACAGCCAATAGAATGCGAGCTCAATCTGATTGGCTGATTGGATCAGCCAATCGGATTGAACTTGATTCTGATTGGCTGATTCCATCAGTCAATCAGAATATTCCTACCTTAATTCCGATTGGCTGATAGAATCCTATCAGCCAATCGGAATTCGAGGGACGCCATCTTGGATGACGTCACTTAAAGGAACCGTCATTCGTCGTTAGTCCGTCGGGCCAGCAGGATGTTCCGCGTCGGAGGTCTGCAAGATGGATCCGGAAGAAAGAAGATTGAAGATGCCGTTGATAGAAGACTTCATCCGGATCATGGACCTCTTCAGCTCCCGCTTGGATGAAGACTTCAACCGGATCATGGACCTCTTCAGCTCCGGCTTGGATGAAGACTTCAGCCGGATCATGGACCTCTTCAGCCCCCCGCTTGGGCTTGGATCAGGACATCGGAGGAGCTCTTCTGGACAGATCGTTGAACCCGGTGAGGTGAAGACAAGGTAGGAAGATCTTCAGGGGCTTAATGTTAGGTTTATTTAAGGGGGGTTTGGGTTAGATTAGGGGTATGTGGGTGGTGGGTTGTAATGTTGGGGGGCTTGGGTATTGTATTTTTTTTTTACAGGCAAAAGAGCTGAACTTCTTGGGGCATGCCCCGCAAAGGGCCCTGTTCAGGGCTGGTAAGGTAAAAGAGCTTTGAACTTTAGTAATTTAGAATAGGGTAGGGCATTTTTTTATTTTGGGGGGCTTTGTTATTTTATTAGGGGGCTTAGAGTAGGTGTAATTAGTTTAAAATTGTTGTAATATTTTTCTTATGTTTGTAAATATTTTTTTATTTTTTGTAACTTAGTTCTTTTTTATTTTTTGTACTTTAGCAAGTTTATTTAATTGTATTTATTTGTAGGAATTGTATTTAATTAATTTATTGATAGTGTAGTGTTAGGTTAATTGTAGGTAGTTTATTTAATTAATTTATTGATAGTATAGTGTTAGGTTTAATTGTAACTTAGGTTAGGATTTATTTTACAGGTAATTTTGTAATTATTTTAACTAGGTAACTATTAAATAGTTCTCAACTATTTAATAGCTATTGTACATGGTTAAAATAATTACAAAGTTGCCTGTAAAATAAATATTAATCCTAAAATAGCTATAATATAATTATAATTTATATTGTAGCTATATTAGGATTTATTTTACAGGTAAGTATTTAGCTTTAAATAGGAATAATTTATTTAATAAGAGTTAATTAATTTCGTTAGATTTAAATTATATTTAATTTAGGGGGGTGTTAGTGTTAGACTTAGCTTTAGGGGTTAATACATTTATTAGAATAGCGGTGAGCTCCGGTCGGCAGATTAGGGGTTAATAATTGAAGTTAGGTGTCGGCGATGTTAGGGAGGGCAGATTAGGGGTTAATACTATTTATTATAGGGTTAGTGAGGCGTATTAGGGGTTAATAACTTTATTATAGTAGCGCTCAGGTCCGGTCGGCAGATTAGGGGTTAATAAGTGTAGGCAGGTGGAGGCGACGTTGAGGGGGGCAGATTAGGAGTTAATAAATATAATATAGGGGTCGGCGATGTTAGGGCAGCAGATTAGGGGTACATAAGGATAATGTAAGTAGCGGCGGTTTACGGAGCGGCAGATTAGGGGTTAATAATAATATGCAGGGGTCAGCGATAGCGGGGGCGGCAGATTAGAGGTTAATAAGTGTAAGGTTAGGGGTGTTTAGACTCGGGGTACATGTTAGGGTGTTAGGTGCAGACGTAGGAAGTGTTTCCCCATAGGAAACAATGGGGCTGCGTTAGGATCTTAACGCGGCTTTTTTGCAGGTGTTAGGTTTTTTTTCAGCTCAAACAGCCCCATTGTTTCCTATGGGAGAATCGTACACGAGCACGTTTTTGAGGCTGGCTGCTTGCGTAAGCAACTCTGGTATCGAGAGTTGAAGCTGCGTTAAAAATGCTCTACGCTCCTTTTTTGGAGCCTAACGCAGCCTTTATGTGGACTCTCAATACCAGAGTTATTTTTATGCTGCGGCCAGAAAAAAGCTGGCGTTAGTTTTTCGGGTCGTTACCGACAAAACTCCAAATCTAGCCGCCCTTCTTTTCAAGCCCTTCAGTAGTTTCAGAAAGATTATAGTTTCATTGTCTATTGGGAAGTCAATATCACATTTATTTTTAACCCAGTATGCTGCTGATTTCCAATATTTTATTACATGGGGGCAGTGCCATAGTAGGTGTATCGGGTTAGGGTTCTCCTTCTGGCATGTTGGGCAAATGTTTACTTCTGTAGTGCCCACTTTTGATATATTTTAGGGGTAATATGATTGATGTATCAGTCTAGAGTGAGAGTCTCGCAAATTTTGAGACAAAGTTACTTTTCGTAGAGTTTTTATACTAGATTGGATTAGTAGTGTGTCTACTAGCTCACCCATTGAGTTAGACTATTTTCCAGCTATTTTTGCAATGGTAGAGTAGGTTTAACAATAACCTATATATTGGGGGAATAGTATATATCCCTTGCGTGACCTTACACTATTTTTATTATAATTACTTTTATCTGACTGCTTGGAAATCCATACCTCTAATATTCTTAATTTTGAAAAAAGAAAATACTCAAATGTATTAGTTTATTTTCTGATTGCAGTATTGTTTGTACATAGGGGTAAAGCACATCAGCTCTAAGGCTGCAATGAGCAACTTATGTAAGCAAACAAAATCAGTGAGCTAATGACAAAAGGCATATTTTCAGCAGAACGTGGCTGGTGGCTATGTATATATTGCTTCTTTTGAGCTAATTTTAATTATGTGTTTAACTCCTTTGAAGGGATTAAAGACATACATCATTATTTTATTGCACTGCTCCTTGCATATAAAGTATTAGAGCTTTTTTTTCTTATTGCACCTTTATGTACTTTTAAATGCAGTTTAGCTTAAAATTTGAGATGAAGCACTGATCTTTAACCCAATATAGCCTCTCCCAATTACTACCTCCTTATTAGATAGTAAAATAGTATATTTTATAGATTATATAGGGGGTGGGGAGGAGCTAAAAGCAATTAGGTTTAAACGGATATATTTAAAAACTTTATATTCTAATCTTTCCCTGGGGGAGTTAAACCAGTACTCTATACTTCCACCTCTATAAATGTTGAATACTTAACATAGATACTCAATATACTTTTTATAAATTATATTTCATTGTTTCAATAAAAATAAATAGATTGTGAAAAAAGAAGGTTTAATAGTTGCATCTGCTTTATCAAAAAACAATTTCTAACAATTTGTAACACTCAATACCTAAAATTCATAAGCACAAATCTAAACTAATAAGAAAGACTGATTAAAGAACACTTGTATTGGTATCTTATAAAGGATATCCTAAATCTTCACAATTATTCAAATATAATCCACCAATATATTCACTAATTTAAAAACCATTCATACTCGCATTCATACTGGTTTACGTAAACCATCTTTAAAAATACTCAATAAAAATTCCTATTACCTTGGGCAAATGACTCAATCTAATAACATATAAAATTAAAATTAGAATTAGAATTTCTTAGACCTTCATAGACCTTTTAACAAAAAAAGTTGCAATGTCTCATTACCCAAATATTTTGATCTCCAAAAGCACAGTCAGTGAACTCCACTAATGGGTAAATGGCGTGTCCTGAGGCCTTAATATGATGTGTGTTTGGCCCCTAATTTAAAAGCCGTTAGCCTCTGCAGCTTCCACACTGCTTCTGATGTTCGTTAGGTGTGACGTCACTCACTGTCGGTACCGGCACCTGTGGAATACTTGCGCAAGTATTTTCTTTGGTAATCCTCCTTCCTCCGTTCCGTCTCCTGCTTCTGGGCTAACTGTTCCTCTGCTCTTAAGTACTTTGTACGCAGAGTAAGTGACCGTCTCCCAGTCTTTATCGCCTCGTCAGGTTTCTTGGATACAGAGGTTCTCCCTGCTTCCCTTCCTATGTGGCAGTGAGAGACCCAAAGATTATCACGGATAACAATCGAAGAAGGGAGAACCTCCGTATCCAAGAAACCTGACAAGAGGCAATAAAGACTGGGAGACAGTCACTTACTCTGCGTACAAAGTACTTAAGAGCAGAGGAACATTTAGCCCAGAAGCAGGAGACGGAACGGAGGAAGGAGGATTACCAAAGAAAATACTTGTGCAAGTATTCCACAGGGGCCGGTACCGACAGTGAGTGGCGTCACACCTAACGAACATCAGAAGCAGTGTGGAAGCTGCAGAGGCTAACGGCTCCCTATTTCCAAATACAAGAGGAGTAAGTAAACAACAAGCAGGTGAGACTTGCAATTCCCCCAAACCTAAAGAAGAAAGGTAAGAAAGCCTCCCATTACTGGCTTATGAGATACAGGACACTGATTTGTTTTGTGAAATTTTAAATTAGGGGCCAAACACACATCATATTAAGGCCTCAGGACACGCCATTTACCCATTAGTGGAATTCACTGACTGTGCTTTTGGAGATCGAAATATTTGGGTAATGAGACATTGCAACTTTGTTTGTTAAAAGGTCTATGAAGGTCTAAGAAATTCTAATTTTATATGTTATTAGATTGAGTCATTTGCCCAAGGTAATAGGAATTTTTATTGAGTATTTTCAAAGTTGGTTTACGTAAACCAGTATGAATGCGAGTATGAATGGTTTTTAAATTAGTGAATATATTGGTGGATTATATTTGAATAATTGTGAAGATTTAGGATATCCATTATAAGATACCAATACAAGTGTTCTTTAATCAGTCTTTCTTATTAGTGTAGATTTGTGTTTATGAATTTTATGTATTGAGTGTTACAAATTGTTATATATTGTTTTTTGATAAAGCAGATGCAACTATTATACCTTCTTTTTTCACAATCTATGTATTTTTTATTGAAAGAATGAATTATAATTCATAAAAACATAATTTATGCTTACCTGATAAATTCCTTTCTTCTGTAGTGTGATCAGTCCACGGGTCATCATTACTTCTGGGATATTACTCCTCCCCAACAGGAAGTGCAAGAGGATTCACCCAGCAGAGCTGCATATAGCTCCTCCCCTCTACGTCACTCCCAGTCATTCGACCAAGGACCAACGAGAAAGGAAAAGCCAAGGGTGAAGTGGTGACTGGAGTATAAATTAAAAAATATTTACCTGCCTTAAAAACAGGGCGGGCCGTGGACTGATCACACTACAGAAGAAAGTAATTTATCAGGTAAGCATAAATTATGTTTTCTTCTGTTAAGTGTGATCAGTCCACGGGTCATCATTACTTCTGGGATACCAATACCAAAGCAAAAGTACACGGATGACGGGAGGGATAGGCAGGCTCTTTATACAGAAGGAACCACTGCCTGAAGAACCTTTCTCCCAAAAATAGCCTCCGATGAAGCAAAAGTGTCAAATTTGTAAAATTTGGAAAAAGTATGAAGCGAAGACCAAGTTGCAGCCTTGCAAATCTGTTCAACAGAGGCCTCATTCTTGAAGGCCCAAGTGGAAGCCACAGCTCTAGTAGAATGAGCTGTAATTCTTTCAGGAGGCTGCTGTCCAGCAGTCTCATAAGCTAAACGAATTATGCTACGAAGCCAAAAAGAAAGAGAGGTAGCGGAAGCTTTTTGACCTCTCCTCTGCCCAGAGTAAATGACAAACAGAGAAGACGTTTGTCGAAATTCCTTAGTTGCCTGTAAGTAAAATTTTAGAGCACGGACTACATCCAGGTTGTGCAGTAGACGTTCCTTCTTTGAAGAAGGATTTGGGCATAAAGAAGGAACAACAATCTCTTGATTGATATTCCTGTTAGTAACTACCTTAGGTAAGAACCCAGGTTTAGTACGCAGGACTACCTTATCCGAATGAAAAATCAAATAAGGAGAATCACAATGTAAGGCTGATAACTCAGAGACTCTTCGAGCCGAGGAAATAGCCATTAAAAATAGAACTTTCCAAGATAACAACTTTATATCAATGGAATGAAGGGGTTCAAACGGAACGCCCTGTAAAACATTAAGAACAAGGTTTAAACTCCATGGTGGAGCAACAGTTTTAAACACAGGCTTAATCCTGGCCAAAGCCTGACAAAAAGCCTGGACGTCAGGAACTTCTGACAGACGTTTGTGTAACAGAATGGACAGAGCTGAGATCTGTCCCTTTAATGAACTAGCAGATAAACCCTTTTCTAAACCTTCTTGTAGAAAAGACAATATCCTAGGAATCCTAACCTTACTCCAAGAGTAACCTTTGGATTCACACCAATATAGGTATTTACGCCATATCTTATGGAAAATCTTTCTGGTAACAGGTTTCCTAGCCTGTATTAAGGTATCAATAACTGACTCAGAAAACCCACGTCTTGATAAAATGAAGCGTTCAATTTCCAAGCAGTCAGCTTCAGAGAAGTTAGATTTTGATGTTTGAAGGGACCCTGTATCAGAAGGTCCTGTTTCAGAGGTAGAGACCAAGGTGGACAGGATGACATGTCCACCAGGTCTGCATACCAAGTCCTGCGTGGCCACGCAGGTGCTATTA